>NC_037673.1:100766355-100929216 GCF_003255815.1 Theropithecus gelada
ACCAAGTTCAAAAAAAAAAAAAAAAAAAAAAAAAAAAAAAAAAAAAGAAATAATGTAAATTTTTAAAAATATAACTCATGAAGAGAATAATTTGTACATTTGGAAAATGTTTCAATAGTCCACTCAGGAGGATCATCTGATATTATTTGGTAACATTATAGGTTAATCCATATTTTATGCCCTTTGGATAGAGGGAGTGGTACAGTTGCCCTTGGAAACATTGTTTACTGACCTGGCATTAGAGAAATCCACTTGGCCTACATTATGGAGTTAGTCCAGCCCTGAAGATATGAAATCATTCAGGTTTCTAAAAAAGAGTAAGAATAGCATTGCCCCTAAGCCCTCATTTCACACATCATCTCTCAAAATAACTTCAGGTTTACAACCTATGTTAAATCACATTTATCAGCATTCTTAATATTAGATTCAGGGCATGTTTTGTTTTTGTCGTTGTTGCTGTTGCTGTTGTGTTTTAATTACTATGATCAGTACTATAGTGCAATTATCATTTTATTACTGTTTGTATTCAGTCAACTTAAGGAAAGCTAGAGTATGAGTTATTGGCAGCGACTCTTCCTCTTATTACATGAAAATTTTCTAATTTTGCATACAGATTGAATAGTCATCTGTTCCAATTTTCTATCTCCCAATTTCAGTGCAGCCATGCCCTGCATAATGCTCCAGACCACATTTACAACGGTGATTTCCTAAGATTAGAATGCCACATTTCACTGTACATTTTCTATGTTTACACGTGTCTAGATATACACACGCTTATCACTGTGTTACAGTCGCCTACAGTATTCAATACAATAACATGCTATACAAGTTTGTAGACTAGGAACAATAGGCTATACCATACAGCCTAGGAGTATAATAGGCTGTGACGTCTGAGTTTGTGTAAGTGCAAGCACTCTATGATGTTCACACAAAGATGAAATCACCTGACAACACATTTCTCAGAACATATCTTTATTGTTAAGTGACACATGACTGTATTTGTAATATCATGGGTTTGAAAACAGTAGGACCCTTCCTAATATTAAAAAAAAAAAAGCATATAGTACAGGAAAATAATACCATTTTGATGCATGTAAATCGCTGCAAAGAGTTAAACTGACTCCTCTAATACCTAAGTTATTCCATTTGTTAACTGACTTTCTTCTCCAACTTCTTGTTTATACATTCATAGTTCTCTTGGCTATCTGATCTTTACCAAAGAAGTGAAGTGTCAGCAGGAATACGTAGTTTTTATGTACTAGGAACTGCCTCATTATCAGTCATCAAGACAGCTGCCTCCTGGTAGACAAAACAATTGAGCAAGATAATAACCCAACTTTGTGGTTGCAGGTACACTTTTTTTATATATATATCAGTTATATCAGTACAACTGTGAAGTCAAGTGAGGTCATCAATTGATGCTTATTCAATGTTATGTTATTGTTTGTATCAGGGGTTTTGAGCCACTAGAAGATATTTATATAAGGAAGTGAAGAATTGGCCAACAGAAGAAATGAGTGATGGGAAAATTCCTAAATATTTATAGTCCTATTCTTCATTAATCTCTGTATGATATTAGGTTTAATTTTAATTATAATGGAAACACTGTTAAATCTTTATTCGACTGTAACCAGTTTTAAGAAGAGCTAAAAAGAGAGAGAGAAAAAAAGAGATAAAGGCAATAACGTAGGTAAAATAAAAGCTCTAAGGAAAGGAATGTGATTTTTTTTCTATAGAAATAGAAATAGAATTGAG
Source organism: Theropithecus gelada (assembly GCF_003255815.1). Classification (NCBI taxonomy): domain Eukaryota; kingdom Metazoa; phylum Chordata; class Mammalia; order Primates; family Cercopithecidae; genus Theropithecus; species Theropithecus gelada. The sequence continues at coordinate 100,768,111 of NC_037673.1, forward strand.
TTCAAACTAGTTGAAAAAAATTTAAGTTTTTACTAATCTTCCAAATACCAGAGAACAGGTTTACATTATAAATACCTAATTGTATAATAGATATTAAGCACATATTGTTTTGAATGAAATATAGTGGTTAGGAGATACATTTTTTTTCCAGAATTTTATAATCTAAATTATAAACACATTTGTTTCTCTATTAGAACTCCTGGAATATAATGAGTAAAATGTTATAAAGTTAATAAATCTATTTTATTACATAAAAATTTATTCACAACTTTAAATTCAAAATTTCAATCTGACCATTCTAAACAGAAGCACATAATTCAATAATTTTTACTTAATTCTTCAGTTAACTCAGTCAAACAGTTGGCATTCACATTCTACAGGTCCCTAAATGTAGTCTCTCCTTAAAGGATAGTGTAGTGATTTTCTGTTCCTTGCCAATACTCTTCTAAATCAGTATTGGTTTGATTTATCTATTTAGTGAATTTATATACTATTCGATTGAGATGAGGAATAAATTCAATTAAAAGGATAAACCAGTTTTGCGTAATGAGTGATGACTAAGAATCAAATATTTCATAGCCATATGGTTTATTGGAAATGCTCACCAGATAACATAAGCTAAAAAGAACATCATATTATACTGCTGAATTTAGTTAAGCTTGCTTCAGTTCAGAAAGAAGGTAAGCTTTTTCCAGTCACAGTATAGCTATTTTATAAACAAATTCTTAAATTATACTGAAATTTGGTTTTCAGTTTTATAATTCATTTTTTTATCAAATATCATGAAATACAGTTAAATATAATTAAGATTAATAAGCATCCATGTTGATAAATACTATTTATAATTATATTCTTTTCTAATATGATTTCATGAAGAAACAATCTATTTTATAATTAATTATCTCAAAAGTCTATTTAAGAAAATAGTTCCTATATAAAAAGAATATCTTAAATTTTACATAGTAAAAAAGTGTACAGGCAACCTACAGAATGGGAGAAAATTTTTGCAATCTACTCATCTGACAAAGGGCTAGTATCCAGAACCTACAAAGAACTCAAACAAATTTACAAGAAAAAAACAAACAACCCCATCAAAAAGTGGGCAAAGGATATGAACAGACATTTCTCAAAAGAAGACATTCATACAGCCAACAGACACAGGAAAAAATGCTCATCATCACTGGCCATCAGAGAAATGCAAATCAAAACCACAATGAGATACCATCTCACACCAGTTAGAATGGCAATCATTAAAAAGTCAGGAAACAACAGGTGCTGGAGAGGATGTGGAGAAATAGGAACACTTTTACACTGTTGGTGGGATTGTAAACTAGTTCAACCATTATGGAAAACAGTATGGCGATTCCTCAAGGATCTAGAACTAGAAATACCATATGACCCAGCCATCCCATTACTGGGTATATACCCAAAGGATTATAAATCATGCTGCTATAAAGACACATGCACACGTATGTTTATTGCAGCACTATTCACAATAGCAAAGACTTGGAATCAACCCAAATGTCCATCAGTGACAGACTGCATTAAGAAAATGTGGCACATATACACCATGGAATACTATGCAGCCATAAAAAAGGATGAGTTTGTGTCCTTTGTAGGGACATGGATGCAGCTGGAAACCATCATTCTTAGCAAACTATCACAAGAACAGAAAACCAAACACCGCATGTTCTCACTCATAGGTGGGAACTGAACAATGAGATCACTTGGACTCGGGAAGGGGAACGTCACACACCGGGGCCTATCATGGGGAGGGGGGAGGGGGGAGGGATTGCATTGGGAGTTATACCTGATGTAAATGACGAGTTGATGGGTGCTGACGAGTTGATGGGTGCAGCACAGCAACATGGCACAAGTATACATATGTAACAAACCTGCACGTTATGCACATGTACCCTACAACTTAAAGTACAATAATAATAATAAATAAATAAAAATAAAAAATAAAAAATAAAAATGTACAAATTCATTGTGTGTGTGTGGGGGTGTGTGTGTGTGTGTGTGTGTGTTTCCCAAGTAGGAAAAGTTTAATTGCATAATAGTGTAATGGGTGATTGAGATTTGTGTCTTTTAGTTTTTGTCATTTTTTCCAAAAAAGAATTTTTTATATTTAGAGTCCTGATTTTAGGTATATTTATGGTCCTGATTTCATAAATCATCAGAATGGACTGGAAAATTGTACAAAAATATGTATTATTATTATTTTTATGAGAGAAAGTATTTTAAAAACTGATGTCATTGAATAACTTTGAGGAAAATACTTTAAAATAATATTTTATCTATTCTTTTATGGAGGAGTTGAACTTTTGAGAAGTTCAAATTTGATGTTTTCTTTGTTATAGGACTACCTGTCTACTGAAATACAAAGCTCAATCCAATAATATTAGGTAAGGGCTCCAGAAACCTTGCCTTCTCTCCACATCTGCAGCTATGGGACCTCAGGATTTACTCAGTCATTCTTCTTTCCCTTAGGTGACAGGAAGCCCAGCATCATAGGTCATATTTTATTCCCTTGACTATGATCCCCATATGATGCTATATACTATATCCATCTCACGTCTCCATTTTCTTAAGTTCCATTGCGTTATGATAAACTTAAGGTCAATAATAAAAACATCCCTAATCTATAAACTCTTCTGTGAATATTTCCTTCATTTTCTTCCTCTAGCTTCAGTCTCGTTTCATAAGCTTTCTATAATCCACCACATCTCTATGTTCTAGTCTTCTGTAACCTACCCAGTCTCTTCTCTTCATTTCTTAAGTATTTTGTGTACCTGGATCACTCTACCTCTCTTCAATAGTACTGCTTTTATCATTCTTGGTGATTTTAATATCCATGTAAATTGTCCTTCCAAGATCTTAAACTTTGTTACATGTTCTAATTTCCTCCAATGAGCTTGCCCTTCACATCCTCAGTCACTCTATTAGCATACCAGTGTATTTCAATCACATTCTCTATTACTCCATTGAACAGCAACTCCTTAACTCAAAGGGAAGTTTAAACCCATTGAAACAAAAACCTTTTTATTCATCTCACATCTCCTCTCCATAAACTTTATTCCCTTGTTAGCCAACTTCCTTCAATTGTCAATCATTTTGAACATTCTACTGCATACAACTTTTGCTCTGTTGCTTCTCTATCCTTTTGCTGTATTAGTTTATGCCATTAAATCTAGTTATAGCTCATGACATTCCATTTATGTTTTAGTCAGTTGAACTGTCCCTCAAAATGATGCACAATCATGTTAGCAATGGTACTTTATATTAATAATTGACCACCAAATGAGAATTTTGATACTTAGTTTATTTTACTTTCTATGAAATATAAAATAGAATTTTATGTTTTCTGTCATCCTTAAAAGCTGCTATCTCCTTCCTCATCCTCAGTATATGCTGATACTATTTTATTCCACTTCACACACACACAAAAAAATGGTATGTAAGAGAATTTTCACTTCTTCTAGCTCTTCCTCCTATAATCTACTTAACAATATCCATTGAGAACTGTATACTATGATTTGTGTATGTTACTAAGGAGATACTTTCTACCTATGCTCCTAATTCTTTATCATGCACTCAAAGATATTATTAGTATTTTTCTTTTTATTGCATTAACCCATCAGCAAAAACAAGTCCTTATTTCTCACAACACTCAAACTATGTATTAAACTCTTTTACCCTCTACCTATCATTGTTTTTCTCTTTCACTGGATAGCAACACTCTTCAAAATGTTATGTTTATACTCACTGTCTCCAACTTCTCTTCTCCATTCTCCATTGAACCCCTTTCAGTAAAGAGGGTTCTCATGATACCTTGCCTTAAATATCACAATAGAATTTTATGTAGTTGCTTATTCAAAGGACATTTTCCCAGACATATTAATTATTTTCAGCAGAGATTTCTTCTTCTCCTTGTCTCCCTGCACTCTGTTTAACATACCATTCCCACTGGCTATATCAGGATTTCGCCATCTCCTACATATGCCATGATTACTCACTACTTTCAGGCTATGGTCAAGTTAATGAGTAGAACTGAAAATTATTTTCCCATCTTCTCTGACTTTTGAAATATCACCAAACAGTCAAGATACTCATTAAACATAACCTTGTCTGTAAAGACTTTTCTGGTTTCTCACCAAAAAAAGTAATAATTTCACTCTTAAAATATTTGTAGCAGCCTATTTATGTAACAATCAATTTGAATATACATATTTCCTTTAATAGACAGTTTCCTGAGGACAGAGCCATTGTGTTATTAATTTGGATTTTTTTAACTTCCTAGACCAAGATGTAACTCATTTATGTGCTTAGCATATGTTTTGGATGGAATTTAGAATTGAATGGTGAGATGACAAATTTTCTAGCAGCATTGTTGTTTTGTATAGCTTCCTATAGAGAATCTAGATACATGAAATATACTTATTAACTTTACCTCTAGACATATATATTAGATCAAAATCCAGATCAAACACATGAGCAGAAGATGTCTTGTTAGACAAGGTGACATATTCATTATTAGTCCTCCAAATTGTTAGTCTAATGGTTTAAAAGCAAATGAGCATGTCTCTTTGTGACTGTGTCAATGACAGGGCCACATCCTTAAGCAGGGTTTGAATCAGTATTTATTTGTTAAAGATAACAGGAAAAGATTTTCTCACCTTTAGTATTAAAAACTTTTTAGTTTAAAAGCTTGTCTCTGTTTAGTTTCTTTAAAATACATATACACATATATACATGTATACATACATATATACATATATGTACACACACGTAAAGGAGGAATATATTGCCACATAAATATGGAAATCACGACATAAGTGTGGCCTATTACAAACTTAAATTTTAATACAATATTAATGATATAAGCATTGTATTAGTCTGCTTTCATGCTGCTCATAAAGACATATCTGAGACTGGGCAATTTACAAAGGAAGAGGTTTAATTGGACTTACAGTTCCACATGGCTGAGGAAGCCTCACAATCATGGTGGAAGACAAGGAGGAGCAAGTCACATTTTACCTGGATGGCAGAGGGCAGAGAGAGAGAGAACTTGTTCAGGGAAGCTCCACTTTTCAAAACCATCAGATCTTGTGAGACTTATTCACTATCATGAGAACAGCATGGGAAAGACTTGCTCCCATGATTCAATTACCTTCCACCTGGCCCCTCCTACAACACGTGGGAATTTAAGATGAGATTTGTGTGGGGGACACAACCAAATCATATCAAGCATATTCTCAGAGCTCCCTTCAGGTCACATAGTTTCAGCAGCTAAGATATCTTTCTTTATATTAATTGAAGACTTTTTAAATTTCCCACAGTACTCATTTTTTTTTTTTTTCTTTTTCCTTTTTTTTTTTTTTTTTTTTTTTTAATTTTTCCGGTCGAGTGGCCAAAAAGAACACTTCTGAAAAAAAAGATCCAGACTGCTAATGTATAATATTGCAGAGTAAGAATAAAATTGTTCATCTTAATTCTGGCAGATGAAAAGGAACTCAGAGATCACCATTTCTCAAATATAAATATAAATCTCTATGATCATTAGTCTGAGATAGAATTATCAAGGCTACAAGTAAAGAATATATCTGACTAATATTTCTGAATATATCTGTTTGTAACTCTAGAATTCCAAATTTATTGGTTATTAAGCTCTTACCATGTCACTACATCTAGGTATAGTGTCTCTCCTTCCCTAGCTCCCAACTGCCTGAAAACAAATAAATAAATAAAATAAATAAAAAACTAAACAGTAGCCAGAGCCTTCTGCAATCATACATGTCATTTTCTGACTCTACCAAACATCAAGGCAAGCTTATCATTATGGTTTCATTCCATATAACCTTCCCATATTCCATCCAAATAGTGTAAGCTATCCATAAGACAGCACCTTTCTTTGTACAATTGACATGACTGATATTATGTTCCTGCAATCTCTATACATCTATCTCTATCGGACTTTCATTTTCACACATAAATGTTTGATTTTCCCCCACAACCTGATAGCACCAGCACAAAGCTTCTCAAACATTAACATGCATAGGACATAACTGTGAATATTGTTTTGAATGCACCTTCTGAATTGCTACATCTGGCATCAGCCCTGGGATTCTTCATTTCTAAGAAGTCACCAAAGGATACCAATACTATTGGTTAGAAGACCATACTTTAAGTAGCATGGTCTAGCAGATTCCATTAGATTCATTTTTAAGAAATTTCTCACCTCATCATTTGTATCTTAATTTTATCCATCCCACTAGATTGCACGCCTGTTGAGGACAGCGAGACAGCCATTCATTTTTGTGCACACATGTGTGTTCTTTCCTGTCTGTCCACAAAATTATTAGCAAGTATTTTAATTTTAGTAGTTCCTCACTAAATATCATTCACAACTTGAATGGATATTTCAGTGGTGTGAATAATTGGGGAAGCCTCAAAACAGGCAACAAACCATCTCATATTTTAGGTTTTATGTGGCTCTCTGTGATGGGAAGAGAGTAGTAATTTATGTTTGTAGGGAATAAAAGGTAATGAAAACAATTTAGTGTGAATAGGTAAATATAGTGTGTCAGAGAGGAAGATAAATAACGAAAAGCAAAACAGCCAGTGGATGTGGAGAGGCATAGCTTTACAATTCGAAGTGACCATATAAAAATGAAATGAACAAGCAAAAACATGACAAAATCATTGGTTTACGTATGTCTAGACCCTTTGTAAAATTGGGGGAAAATGTTCATAAAAACTACCACATGTGACTGATTCTGTTCAAGAAAGAACATTGAGTAGTCCTGCTCAGAGAATCATTTATAGGAAAACTGTTTTTAATTTCCTAATAAAATAAACATCAATACCCAAAAATACAGTAATTTAAAACAAAAGAAGCAGACAGTGAATTAATGATGTAGAAATTATCCCGAATACAAGCATCGTAATTATGCTAAAGATCTTAACAGCTTTTAATCTGAAATATAGCTGAAGTAAAATGACTTCCTAAAAATATGAAGGACCTGCTAAGATAAGTCATTTATTTTTCATGGACTGTTGGTGCCAAAACATAAATACTGAGATCATCTCAACCTGCCCAGGGCCTTTGTACTCTATGCCTATGTATGAGTTCCTAACAGAGGACTGGGAATTTGCCAAGCCTCATATAAAACTGTAATGACTTTTAAGGCCACTCAGGCCATTCCATCTACTCGAAAATGAAATTAGGCTTCTTTTTATAGGTTTGAAACCACCTAAATGTGACCTCTATCTTGCACATCTTTATCCATCAAAATTATCAATACTGTGAGTAGGGGTAGAAAGTTTAGAGTCAGTCACCAGAACATATCATTTGGAAGGTCTTTTATCAAGGTTTCTCAGATAAATTGGTTTTGCAAATGCATTTAGAGTGAAATAATTAACTTTGAGGGTCACAAAGAGAATATATATGTAGGCAATACAAGATTTTATTTCCCTGTCATCCTTTTTTTTTTTTTTTCTTTTCCTTTCTGCTCACTTACTAGACACGAAGACAGGTCTTTCATAAGACAGGTAAAGAGACAGATACTCTGTTAAACTAATTAGTCAAAGTCAGACTCTGATAATATACAACATTGGCTAGAAAAATACAAATATTTCCTTGGAAGTGTTTTGCGCTTAAGATTTTGAAGTCCTTTAAGTGTTATCCAGCAGGTTACAGGGACTTAAAGATATGATGTTGCCTTCATCTAAGTCCTGTGAGAGGACAGTTAGGGTAGAAAAAGAAAGTGTGTTTCCTGAAAAATACAGCAGTTTGAGAGAATACAGAGAGAGGAAAATTAATCTGTGTATAGCCAAGGTAATTTCCATATGCTCTGGATGGAAAAAGTAAAGAAATGCTTTACATTTGGGACCCTAGGTGTCCTACGAAGATGTCAGCTACTAAGAGGAATTATGCTACTGGTGTGTACTTACTCAGTGCCTCTTCCCAGAGCTGATAGACATAGTTAAAAATTTATATTATATTGGACATAACAGCAGCCAACTTGGCCCCTTTTTCCCAAATTGACAACTAGGAAATATGAGATATTCTCAATCTTTGGAAAGTCACCTTTCTGGATTTTGGGGGATTTTAGGGCAGCATTCAAGTTACAGTTTTGTATTATTCCCTTACCTTTTCTCTCTAACTGGTACAGTCCCAGAATAAAGCTTAAGGAAGCACAAATAAGTGGCCAAGTAGCGAACCCTAACAGATACTCTTCACTCCTTTCAATTACGCTTTCAATCTCTTTTAGTGTCAGGGAAACTTAGTGAATTATCAAGAAAGACACCTAGCCAGATACTTCCCCGTGCCCCTCTGGAGTCAGGGTATGCTTCTATATAAGACAGTCATAAACAAAATTTCGACAAGCAACTAGGAATGAAAAATAAAAACAATTTATTATTCTGGAGAAAAACCAATACAATCCTAGTTATTCTATCATTTTCTCAAATAGCCTGACTTAAGATTGCTAAATTAAAGGAAACTACTTTGGGTTCTTAATATTTTACTTTTGTTGTGTATACTGATTAAGTTGACTAAACATTTTCCCATAAAGTTTGGTATGTGCAGACACAGCCTGAGTTTATATTGCCTTTAGTGATATCATGCCATTTAAAGACTGTCTCTTCCTTCTATATATTGCTAGTAATACGTATGCATAAAGAGACATCCAGTCGAAGTCTCTTCTCCAAGCCTTTCAATTATCTTACTCTTCTGGAACGTTTTTTGGTCCTTATGTCCAATGCTGCCTTCAGATTAATCCTCTGCCCTCCCATCAATACAGACACAATGTAAAAAGTGAATCATCCTCCATCTGTGATATCAAATAATACACTTATCTAAATCTGTCTTTCAAGTAGCAGCAGCAGCCCTAGCAACACAAACTCCAAGAACAAATCCTGGATTAGAATAGATAGCAGCAAGCAGAACCCAGAATATACTGAGACTTTTATTATTACAAAATTATCTGGAATGGATGACAATTAGCGGATATTTTAACAATGGGAATATCCTGAAGTATAAGCAATGCGGGCAAGAACTCAGTATTTCAGGATGTCTAGCAGAGAAGCAAGAATATTAATTATGATTGATGTTACAGTCATTGGCCTTTTACTGTGTGCCAAGTACTAAGCTAAATACATTCTATAGATCATCACATTTATTTTTAAGTAAAAATCAAAATAAAAACCGATGGTTGGTATTATTATATCAATTTTACGTATGTGGAAACTGCGGCTTATGAAAATCAACTAACCCAGATTAAATCTTACAGCTACTGAGTAAAAAATTGAAATAATTTTTAACTCTGACTCCTCAGTCTCTCGTTACGCTTAGTAAGTATGGTAAATATCACTTCCTTTCTCAGAACACATCCTGTTTACCACTCTTATGACCTTTCAATGTTTTAGGAGGAATTAAAATCACATCAAACTCCAGGGATGAGCACTGATTTACCTAATTTGATGAGTATACACTCATCTATGTTTGTTTCCTAATCCTGTATAACCTACGTCTCCAAAGTTTAGTGGCTTAAAACAATAACCAGTTTGTTTTCTCTTATGATTCTGTGGGTTGACTACATTCAGTGGAATTCTGGCATGGCTAGGTATCTCTCTCCCTCTTTCTCTCCCTCCATGTAGCTCCAGGGCCTCCCTTCTTTTCTTGCCTTTCCATGTGATAACTTCTCGAAGCCTCTCCAGCAGGATCAACAGACTTCTGATATGGTAGTTTGCAGACTGCAAACAGTCAAAAGAGGCAAAAAGAGGAAAATGTCAAGCCTTGTGAAGCACGGCTCAAAGGTGACTTGGGGTCATCATTCAAGAGTAGCTATCTCACCAGCCATCCCTTGGCTATAGTAATTGGTTGAGGGAAGACATGAAGCTTTAGTTGCCTAAAGAGGATCAGATCTCCAAAATATTTGATAATTTGGCAAAAAAGTTTTCTATTGCTAGTTATACGTGAGACAGAATGCAGCTCTAGTATCGTCCAGTAATCACCCTGTTACCTTGAGAAGAGCCATCTTAGTATAAAAATAACAACATGGGAAGGTAGAGAAAAGGCCTAGAAAGCAAACAGGTCCTTGGTGTCAATGTTTTACTAAGTCTAGGTTTACATCTGAACTTGTCAGTTGCAGGAATTCATACATTTCTTTATTTTTGAAGTCATTTAAAGGGAAGCTTCCTATGGCCTGAAGCAATAGCCATAATAAGACACAATAATTCATACAATGTTTTAAAAATATTAAACTCCAAAATTAAAAGCATTTGAGAAAACTTTTTGTACAATATATAACCTAATTCAGGGAAACAAAAATGGTCTTTAAAAAAATACAAATGGTTTATGCAAGGGACAGATCATGTAAAGTTTATTTTATTAAATGGAAATATCTACATAGATAACTTCATTGGAGCTCCCGGGGAAATAAACATTATTGGAACTGAAACAACTCCAGTGAATGTACTTTGTAACAAGCCACTTTTTTATCTATTTTTTGTCAATTAATAGATAATCCTGAAAAGTATATGAAATATATGGGCTTTACATATAAAGCAGACTGATTAAACTGGATTATAATTAAACAATCTAAATCTAAACACCAATACTACACTTGAAATGCAAGGGTGTGATTTGATAAGGCAACAGAATCCATGTCAAATCATACCATTATGATTAATCCTACTGCGGTACAGGTTGCTATTCTACCCTATCCTCAGAGGAGAAAACAGGGATTTCCTTCAAGATACATTGTATATAAAAAGAACAATAGCCTCCCATGTCCATTGTAAGCATGTACAAATTCTACTTACAGTGGTTAGAAACTGTAAATTTTAACTCCTCTCATTTACTAGAGATTTTCTCTTTTCTTTTTTCAAAAATATCTGGAGGAAAACAATGTTGTTTATTTTTATTTTATTTACAGCTTGTATATATGTGTCTTTTTGAAAACGTTCCCTTAAAGGACACATTTCTAGTCTTGCTTGAATTTAAATGTAGAATAGTACAATATGCATTGCTACCTTAAGATTATAGGCAATAAGGTTCATACTCAAAATATACTTGCAGAATATCCTCAAGCAGATAATTATTTTTTGATCAAATCCTCATTAAGCGCTTACCATGTTCTAAGCTTGAACCTATGCAAGGATCTAGGAATACAGTGATGAACAAAGTAGACATGGTTCTTGTCCTCATTATCATACCATCCAGGGAAAAAGACACACACGAAGCAATTAATTATATTAATAAACATAAAATTGCAATCCATAGTAAGTTACATAAATCTAAGTTAAAGGAAGTTATGAGAGTATAACAGGATGATATCATTTAGCTCAAGGAAGATTAGAGAAACATTTTTTGACAATGGTTCGTATAAGCTGAAAATGGAATGATCAGTGTGATTTAACCAGACAAATAATTATGATAAGACTATACTATGTCTAGGGGACAAAAATAATTAAATATAAGAAAGGTTCAAAAGAAAGCTGGTATGGCAATGGTTATTTGATGAGAGCAGTGTGGCTCAAATTGAGGTTGTAGAAGTAGGCAATAAATAGTTCATACAGGACATTGAAGTTCAACTTCAGAATTATGGAATTTCTTATATATGTAATATAACATTATTTTTAATTTAAGAAGACATTGTGCTTGCCTCAGCAGCACATATACTAAAATTTAAGTAGAAACTAAATTTGCATTATGTAAAGATTACCATTTTTGGTTGTGTTATGAAGAATATATTAGATGGGGACAAAGAAGGGTCAGAAGGTCAATTTAGAAGCTCAATAGAGAAAAGATGACGGTGGATGAAGCTTGAATTTTGTGGTAATGGAGATGAAGAGGATGGGATGAATCAAGAAGCATTTTGGAGGAATTTCAAGACCAAGGCTTTGATTTGATTAGCTGAGTGGTTGAAAGTTTAGTTTAGTGGGCTATGGCCTACAAAAGAAAACACTGCTTTGGGGAGGGAAACATAGTAAAAAAAACAGTTTGCCATATAAAAATACAAGATCTGTGAGAATCCTAAGTATCAATATCAAATAGCTACTTGTCTATATGAACCAGGGCTTAGAAGAAAGGTCTGTGATCAAGGCACAATTTTAGTACGTGAATAACATGTAATCACTCAAGTGGATGTGGCTACCCAAGCAAGAACTTAAAGCAGGAGTCAGCAAACTTTTTAGTTCTATAAATGTATATACTGTAAATATTTTAAATTATGCGGGGCATGTATTCTCTATTGCAATGACCAAATGCTGTCTCTCTAGTGTGAAAGTGGCCAGAGACAATAGTAAGAAAATGTGTGTAGCTATGTTCCCTCAAAACTTTATTTACAAAAACAGGCCACAGGCCTGTTTTGGCCTGTGGGCTATAGTTTTCTGGTTTTTGTTTTAAAGCACTGAAATAACCACAGAAATTGTTAGAGAGAGAGAAAAAGGAAAAAAGAAATACCAATGCCTGGGACCCATGTCCATAGAATGTTAGTTATTTTGTCTGAGTTACCAAATGGACGTTGGTCTGGAATACCAATTGAAGGCCACAGTGTCTCAAACTGTCAATGATATTTTTCATAGAGTTAGAAAACACTCTTCTAAAGTTCATACAGAACAAAAAAAAAAAAAAAAAAGTCCGAAGAGCCAAGGAAATCCTAAGCAAAAAGAACAAAGCCAGAAGCATCACATTACCCAACTTCAAAGTATACTAAAACGCTACAGTAACCAAACTGTCATGATACTGGTACAAAAACAGATACATAGACCAATAAAACAGAATAAAGAGTCCAGAAATAATGCTGTACACCTACAACTATCTGGTCTTTGATAAAATTTATAGCAATCGATGAGGAAAGGATTCCCTTTTCAATAAATGGTGCTGGGATAATGGGCTAGCCATATGCAGAAGATTGAAACTGGATGCCTTATTATACCCTCTATAAAAATCAAGTCAATATGGATTAAAGACTTACAAGAAAAACCTAAAATTATAAAAGCTTTGGAAGATAACCAATGAAATGCCATTCTGGACATAGGTCCTGGCAAAGATTTCATGATGAAGACTCCAGTAGCAATTGCAACAAAAATAAAAATTGACAATGGAATCTAATTAAACTAAAGAGCTTCTGCACAGCAAAATAAACTATCAACAGAGTAAACAGACAGCCTACATAATGGGAGAAAATATTTGCAAACCATGCATCTGACAAAAGTCTAATATTCAGAATCTATACGGAATTTATCTAATTCAGCAACTAAAAATCAAAGAAACCCACTAAAAATGGGCAAAAGACACAAATAGACACTTCTCAAAAGAAGAAATACATATGGCTAACAAGCATATGAAAAAATGCTCAACATTGCTAATTATCAGAGAAAAGCAAATCTAAACCACAATGAGATACCATCTGAGTCAGAATTACTATTATTAAAAAGTCAAAAAATAGCACGCTGGAGAGGTTGTGGGGAAAAGAGGACACTTATACATTGCTGGTGGGAATGTAAACTAGTTCAACCACTTGTGGAAAGCAGTTTGGCGGTTTCTCAAATAACTCAAAGCAGAATTACCATTTGACCCAGCAATTCCATTATTAGGTATATACCCAAAGGAATATAAATCATTCTATTACAAAGACATATGCATGCATATGCTCATTGTAGCACTATTGACAATAGCAAAAACATGGAAAAAACCTAGATGCCCATCAATGGTAATTCAAGAAATACATATACACTATGTAATACTTAGCCATAAAGAACAAGATCATGTCCCTTGCAGCAAAAGTGATGGCACTGGAGGCCATTATCCTAAACAAACTAACAACACAGGAACTGATTAAAAAAAATACTGCATGTTCTCATTTATAAGTGGGAACTAAACTTTGAGTACATATGAACACAAAGAAGGGAACAATAGACACCAGGGCCTACATGAAGGTGGAAGTTGTGAGGAGGGTGAGGATCAAAAAACTACCTATCAGGTACCAGCCATACTTATTACCTCAGTAATGAAACAATCTGTACACCAATGACACCCTACGACACTCTACGACATGCACTTTACCTATACAACAAACCTGCATGTGTATCCCTGAAAATAAAAAAAATTCATAATTAAAAAAATAAAACTTCATAGATAATTCTAACGTGCAGCCAACTTAGAACCACTGATTTAGAATGAAAACAGAAAAAGCCTAAGAAGAAACCTTGGAGAATTCCACTACGTTAAGATCAGATAGATACTGTTGACAAATTAAAAGAGACAAGAAAATGTAGCAAAAGAGGATGAAAGAAAATTAAGACTTTAAGTTATATGAAAACTAAAATGCCTCAAGAAGGAAGGAAGGCAATAATAATAATAGCACTATTAAGAGCTAACACACATTTAATATGTGCTTTATTATATGTATTTTACTTACATTAACTTACATAATGCTTATGAGTAACCTTTTAAGCAGGAATTTTTATCTCCATTTTAAAAAATAGTTGGTTAAACTGAAACATGAGCAGATTGAGTAACTTGCCAAAGATCATGAAGCATGAATGACAGACCTGGAATTTATATCCAGAAGATCTAGCTTTGGAGCACTGACGTTTGCTCATATGTATTAGGAATTTAAAAAACAAAAAAGATTATCCATTGTTTATAGAAAAATGAATGCCAAGAATATTTTCAAAAACATTAGTTTCAGTGATAGGAAACAGAAAGCCAAGGAAGTGTGGACAAGCTAAGGGAAAATCAGGACGATGAAAGTAGTATGCTAGAAAATTCTTGTAAGAAGTTTGATTGGTAAATGGAATACAGAAATGTGTATATTTATGTCAAGCTTATAAAAAGTGTGTGTGTTTGTAATCTAAGGTAAAAATATACAGATGTTTGTTATTGAACTCCTGCCACTATATTCAAATTTTGAAGGAATCTAATAGGAAAATGTGGAGACTCTCTTGGAGAAAGAACATTTTGGAAGGTGGGAGAAGATGAGATTCAGAAGAAAAATGAGAAAATTATCCTTGACCAAAAGAATATTTCATTTTTTGTTACAAGATTAAAGACGAGTATGGATATAGATGCAAGCTGGTATTTAGGCTTCTTTGTAGAAAAATTGATTTATTCTCATCTGAGAGCTATTTTTCCTGCAACTTAACTATACAAGACCATATTCTGAGAGAGAGTAAGTGTGTTTATGAGAGTGAAAGATTAGAGTTGAGTAAAATTGCAAAGGTATGAAATAACCACCGCAAACATTGGAGAGTAAACTTAGTTGAAAAAGTGACAATATTGCTCAGCATTACTAAGTGTGCATTTGAGATGTTTGATCATGAATTCTGAGCCTTACCAGTTAGGCAATGGGAGTTATCTTCATGGAATAGCACAGCTATTCTGCTAAAGGCCAGGAAAGATGTGCTTGCCTTGATCCAGAGCTGGGATTTTGCCGGGATTTTGCCAGGATTGTGTTTTGGAAAGACTAGAGTACTTTTGCAAATCTCAGGTAATGACATGAGCTATATCACCAAAAACCTATGAAAATTAGAAGTTGCAGATTTCTATCATGTCTTTAAAATCTCCCTCCCACATAGTCCTCACTGAATTTTCCATACTTCTTAACCACAGCTTTATCATTCATGAAACTCTTTAAGAATCTGTACTATTAATTGTTTAACATGCTACATTCTACCAATAATTAAGAAAGAAATCTTAAAAATAATTTCAATTTTGATAACTAGAGACAATAGATACTGTAGTTTTAATATTTAAATTTCTCGGAATTAATCTAAAATAACTTTTAAAACTTATAAAAAAATTTCTCACTAAATTTTAAAATCTTCTTTTAGTATCCAAGAAAACTTGCAGGTATCAAATTAACTACCAAAACTTCCATATTATTTCATTTCTGAAATGTATAAAGAATAAGAGATCACAAGTATTACACAAGGAACATATATTAGTATATTTCCTAATTAATACTATCTTAAATAAAACTAGGAGAAAAATAAGACAAAATAATTCATTCAATAGTTTATCTAAGGTGGATTATTTGTTTTTAAAAACCCTTTGACATTTTCTTCGCTATCAATAACTTGATAATAAGTATGAAAAAAATCTCCTAGTTTTATTGATTTTTTTCACCCGAGAGAAATGGAGCATAGAATGTAATTATAAATGTTAAAATGTTTCTTAATTCCTACTTAAGTCTTGTCATTATTTAAGCTATACTTTCAATATTCTATTTGTGGGAATTTGTATAACTTACAACCAGAAAGTGATTTATTCTTTTGCTTTCTCCATAGGCTCTTGCAGGAAGCTAGCAATAGAGATGTAGAACATTGATTATACAATGTAAAGGGGAAAGGAGAGGAGAAACAAAAAGAAAGAAAAGAGGAGGGGATGGGAAAGGAGAAGAAGAAAAGGGAGAGAAGGGGAAGGGGAAAAGACAGCATAGTAATGCTTAAGAGATATTCCAATAGAAAGGTTATAGTGAAAGATATGACTTTTTAAAATGACTTTCCTCTTCAAAAACTGGCCAAGCTAATGATCTCTTTTCTCCCTCCTCCATGCCCCATGAAGTAAAATGTCTTGACCATTACCAAGAAGCCCATCCAGCTGTAAAACTGGATGGAACTGCATGAATACAAATATGACCAGATTACAAATATTATCCCAAAAAAAGAAGTTTATTAAATGTCCAAAATAGGAGCAGTCATTGGGTTCATAGTTCTGAGTATAGAATAATGACTCTTACGTTAATTAAGTCACTGAACATTTTTAAGGGATAGGGTTGCTCTTCCCATTCTCAAACCTCATGGATTTTATATGAGCTGGCAAAGATAACTCAAACTAAAATATAGTGCCGATCTTTAATATGGATATTATGTGTATGTCTGACAATCTGACACAAAACAAACAATTGCAAATACTTTTGATAAAGAACTTGACTTCACACAGATACTGTTATATCTTAAACATCCATTTCCATAGTCTGGAGAAAAGATGAAAGAAAACTTTCTTACTGATTTATTTTGGATCATTAGTTGCCTTAATTCCATATTTACATTTAAAATAAATTTAAATTGTGATTCTTGATTTATTTGTATGTGATACATCCTTTACTTGAGGTAATAGAAGATAATAAATCTTCCAAGGTTAGCTTTATCTCACTTTCAAGGGTTTTGAGAATGTTTTAAAACGCTGCTTCACTTGAAAAACCATCTGCTAAATGTCTAACATATGTATGCCAAGGAAAATACTAGACACTAGTTAAATAAAATAGTTTAATGGGAGAGAAAAATAAATATACTAATATTTTAGCATAATGATTGCTGAGATAGGATAAGCCCTGCATGTTATGAGGATACATACGAGTACACTTAATCTAGCTGTCAGGATTATGGAAAGCTTCCGGGAGAAATTTGAAGAACTGAAAGCACTCTAACAAGGCTGGAGCATGAGTTTTCAGTTGGGAGTTGGGGTTTTCAGGTGGGGATCAA
The DNA here is from genome assembly GCF_003255815.1 of Theropithecus gelada. NCBI lineage: Eukaryota > Metazoa > Chordata > Mammalia > Primates > Cercopithecidae > Theropithecus > Theropithecus gelada. The sequence goes on from NC_037673.1 coordinate 100,785,610, forward strand.
GGTGTTGAGGTATCAAGTTTGAAAGTTAGAGGGGGCTGGTCTATGAATGGCTTGTTTGTAACAGTAAGGAGTTTGTAATTCTTCCTGAATACCATTGGAACCACTGAAAGATTTTTGGCAGGGAAAAGTAGTGTCAAAATTTGTATTTTAGATAGATTTATACATCAGTTCTTTAGACTATATTTTGAAGACCTGAGATTGGAAGGTGGTCAATCATGGAATTATGCAGCTTTGGTATATCAAGATACAAAAATAAAAATCCCCAAAGCCAACCAAACAAACAAACAAAACAAAAATAAACAACCCAAAAACTCACAAAACAGTAGAAACAATGTATCTCAATGACCAATTGAAGGTAGAGGGTAAAGGATGGGGAGCAAAGGATGGCACTTGGGTTGCTGGTTTGGACAACTGACAGTGGTACCAGTAACCAAATGTATAATGCATGCATGAGGAGCAGTGCGTTTGGTGGAAGGCTTTTGAAAGGTGTATATTTGTTATTTTGACTCTTTCTCTCCTTCCTTCCTTCCTTCCTTCCTTCCTTCCTTCCTTCCTTCCTTCCTTCCTTCCTTCCTTCCTTCCTTCCTTTCTTTCTTTCTTTCTTTCTTTCTTTCTTTCTTTCTTTCTTTCTTTCTTTCTTTCTTTCTTTCTTTCTTTCTTTCTTTCTTTCTTCTTTCTTTTCTTTCTTTCTTTCTTTCTTTCTTTCTTTCTTTCTTTCTTTCTTTCTTTCTTTCTTTCTTTCTCTCTCTCTCTCTCTCTCTCTTTCTTTCTTTCTTTCTTTCTTTCTTTCTTTCTTTCTTTCTTTCTTTCTTTCTTTCTTTTTCTTTTCTTTTTTTCTTTCCTTTTCTTTTTTCTTTTCTTTCTTCTTTTTCTTTTTGAGACGGAGTCTTGATCTATCACCCAGGCTGGAGTTCAGTGGCATGATCTCGGCTTACTGCAACCTCTCTCTCCCAAGTTCAAGTGATTCTTCTGCCTCAGCCTCCTGAGTAACTGGGACTACAGGCGTGCATCACCATGCCAGGCTAATTTTTGTATTTCTAGTAGAGATGGGGTTTCACCATATTGACCAGGCTGGTCTTGAATTCCTGACCTTGTGATCTGCCCGCCTTGGCCTCCCAAAGTGCTGGGATTAGAGGCGTGAGCCACTGCGCCTGGCCTATTTTGACTGTTTCTTATCTGTTCTAAGTATAGTTAATTTAAGTGGAATGTAATGCCTTGACTGGACATGTGGTCTTTGCAAGCTACTCTAACAAGACTATGATGATGCTTTGGGTCTTCAGGTATTAATGTGAACTCAGGCCCTGAGGTCAATGGTCCTTATAATGTCTGAGTCTGTTCTCCTCTTTCTCCAATGTACAAGCACTTGAGTAAGTGGGCATATGCTCATTTTAAAAATAATTAGACAAATCATGATGGCAGATTCTTGCCACAGTGTTGCAGAGCCCTTCTCATTTAGGACATGACAGTATCTTTGGACCTGTGGATTGAGAAGAAAAAAAAAAAAAAAAAAAACTGACTTTTCATTGTAGTAACTCCCATAAACCTCCTGTTTTCTTTCCCAAAATTATCATTTTATTGCTGTCAATGTTAATAGATACCCTTGTTGGCTGCCTCTAGGGATACCATAGTTTATTAACCATCTTCACAAATTCCACTGGCTGCTACTCCAATTTTGCAGGTCATTATGTTAATTGAATTGAAGACTACTGACTTCTGACTGTTGAGGTTCTGCTACTCCAGGATCAGATTATTCATCTGGATATTAATGAGCCATCTCTATGACCACTTCCCCTGCCATCAACACTGGCCTGCAAAGGAGATCCATCAGTGAATTTCTTAGTAAACCTGGTGATCATCTCACCCGTGTATTCTTAAAGGTTTCAGTTAAAAATATGTGTTCTGGCCCCTCTGATAGGAATAACCTTTGGGTGAGACCACGCACCTCACATAATATATAAATTTCTTCATTCTCACTTTCTGCAGCTTTCTATTCCTACCTTTACCATCTGTCAAAGCAACTCAGACATTTCCACATTGTTAATTAAAGGCCATATCATATTTCTCGTATTTAACAGTCATACCAACAATGACTTTGCCCCTTTCACTAAGAAATAATAGCATGTCCTGAGAAAGTACCCCCCAAGTCAATAATTTCTTGCTTAGCCTATCTTATATTTAGTTTTCTGAATGAAGAATTCTCATAACACATTCCCACAGTACTTCTCCGTCTCCTGCTAGTAAATGCCATCTAATTATTGTAACTCGTTCAATCTATAGACTCTCTGTTTTCTTGCTAGGTCTGGACTTCTTAAGTAGGTTATGTTGAGATATTTACCTAGCCTGAGTAGCCAGGAACAGTGGTGAGGATAGTTCCTGAGGGGGAAGAGACCTATGGAGTTACATAAATAATAGTTCTGCAGCATCTTCTCTCTTGGAAAATGTGTTAACTCTTAATGGGGAATGACAGGCCACTTCTGTCACCCTAGAAGTTTTAATGAGAATAGCAGAGCCAACATCCTCATTCATCCAAATTTCTTCATGTCATGCTTTGGAGTTCCAGACTTTTCATCATATAGAACTCACCTTTGTGAAAGAGAGAAGAAAACACAGAAAGAAAACATTGGAATGCAGTACAGTTCTAAGATAGTTTTGTCAAGGTTCAAGTGGAATCCTCAAACCAAAGTGAGGCATCAAAAGAGTCACACATCTTGCAAGAAAATACCTGCCTAAATATTCATGCCATCCTCAATAATTTCTCAGTAATCATTATCGAAATCATGACCTCACACAAACATGATGATATATTTCAGAATACAGTATCTGGGGCAACATCTGGGACAGCAGAGCATCTGTGTCATGGTAAGTTTGACTGAAACGAAGTTTTGCAGCAGCAAAAACAACACCAACAAACAATCTAAATTTACTTCCATGAGTGTGGATCTCAGTAAACCTGGCTGTATTAGAAGCTTTCTCTAGCTATAGAGAGTTACCTGCTCTGTCAAGTAAGACTAGGGCAGGAGTTGAGGCACAAATACACTAACATTTTCAAAACCTGCCTGTTTCACTCAAAACAGACTCAACTTATAAAGCAAGCGTGCTCAGATAGGAGGTTTCTTGCTTTTTCATTTACTTGAGTTAAATTTGATTTACAGAACCAGAATAAAAAATAGGTAATCACATTTATTAGAATGTGGCATTTACATCCACAATAATTCTAATTTTGAAGCTCAGTTTTTATATTTTTCTATAGATACTATATTGGTAGATGTTATTGATGAACTCTCTGTTGCATCTGAAGGTCATCTTAACACCACACTAACAGCTGTGGAATAAGGTGTCTTTGAGTTTCACACTGAATTAAATATCATATTCTTCAAAACACATTTCTCGCTATGAGAAATCATATGGATTTTTAAATTTTGCTCCAAAATTGTTGTTTTGTTTAAATGGCTTATTTCAATATCTTCATTGATATATCTAAGTAAATTTATACTTTTAACAATAATTAACAGCAAAAGAGCAACAACTCCTGAATTTAACATTGCTACTATTTATCTTCCTCTAGTTATATTTGTGACTCGAGTAATGAAAAAAAAAATTTTACACTGATTATCTCAGACTCTTAGGAAGTGCTCTGAATATCCACCCTCCTTGGTAAGTACACTGAAAAAAGTTCCTGCCATTTTCTCTACCGCCTAACTTAACACAACTTCCCAGCAAACTTAGTATAAGGATAGCCGATAGAAGTTTGACATGTACAGGATAACTTTCGAGGTGGCAGACAGTGTTAAACATCATTTACCATCAGTGTCTCAGCTCTTGGCTATCATGCCTCTCTCCCTCTCTACCTAACCCTCAAATATAATCCAAGCCATGCTTTGTTGCATTGACTTTTTTGGCCATATAAAAAAAGTATGTATACCCATGGTCTCAAATTCAAGAAAAGTAAAATTTTGATTTTAGAATTTCTTCATGATGGTGTAATGGGGACTATAATTGCCCTCTCAGTATAACAACAGGAACACCAGAAGAAATATGTGAAACAACTAGTTTTTTCCATTGGAAAACAAGTAGCTTATGACTGAACCCTGAAACAAGGAAAACAACTGATAGGAATCCTGTAGTCACTCCAGTTTATTGCCTGGAGACTATGTCTAGGTTTTAATGTAGGGAGGGTAACATAAGCATTGCCTGGTGGACTTAAGTTGAAGAGACAGATATTGTGATGCCAATGGTTAAGAAACCTAGAATCTATGAGGCATAGATTCTAGAGATATCTCTGTCTCCTAAATACATCTCTGAAAAGCTGAAGATGATTATCTTCAAAGCTTTGGCTGACGATTGATCTACGCATATGTGGAGTAAAACTCCAAAAGGCTGTTAAAGGGCCACAAAAAAAAAGCAGCAGACCAAAGGATTCCCAGAAATAACAAGCCCTAAAAGAAATTTACATTCTCATTCCTAGAAATGAAGGATCTCTGAATATATGGAACAGCAGAAAAACTCCTCAAGGAGTTCTAGCCTGAGTAGTGGCTGAATTCAAACTAAAGGCCCCTCTTGTTGTAGTTTAATACATTCAAAAATGATACTCAAAATAATCAAGTTGATAGTGTGACTTCACTGTGCAGCAGGATAAAAGTAAACACTTCAAAAAACGACAATAAAATCCAGCCTACAACATGGAAATGTTATAATGCTCAGCATTTAAGAAAATATCCAGGGGGTTCATAAAACAGAAAATATAACACGTAAGTCCAATAGAAAAACACCCAGAAAAGATAGAGAAAATGGAATAATCACAAGGAGTTTAAATAGCCATTATAAAATGCTTCATATAATTAAAAATGTAGAATAAAACATAAATCATAAAAAGTGAGATGCAAAAGATACAAAAAATATCAAGACATTTGGTTTATAAAGAAAGCCCAGATTTCACAACAATTTTAATCCCGGTGTACAGGTCAAACAAAATATTAAATTAGGTGTGCAGAAAGAACCAAACAAAAGTAAATTCAACAGAAAATAAATGCCTCACAGACAGAATATAAATTCTGTGGAAATCAGGATACTCAAACCAGAAAGATACTTGTACTTACACAAGAAAGGACTTGCCAGAAAAGACAAAAAATCTTTATTATCCCAGGAGTGATATAAGTTCCCTTATTAAGGCAGCCTTCTCTAAATCAGATGCTGAATAAAGATCTTCTACCCAAAAGAGGGAGGCTCATTCTGAAAGAAGACTCATGATGGCAAAAAAAGAGAAGGTGTGGAAATGGAGAGCTCAAAAGGCTCAAGTGAGTACAGCACTTGATGTTACTTTTTGTCCCACAGAACTATAAGGTTTACTCAAGTCATAAAGCAACAATAAATACAACAAACAAGTTGTTCAGAAATTATACATAAACTTCTGTGTAGTTGTATTGAAATCTGAGATGACTATTTTTTATTTTATTTAATTATTTTTAAAATAAAATTATTTTATTTAATTTATTTTTGCTCATTTTCAGGGGCCAGTGAGTGGGTTTATATTTCTCAATCTTGTATTTTAATACGGTTATAGTCATCTTTGATCCAAACTTTGTACATGATCTAATCATGTAAAGAGTTTATAACACATACAGAGATAATGAAAGCATGGTCTCTCAATGTTCAATGTGAACCTCAGACCTAGGTCTAAGAGACAGCCCTTTCTAGTTTTCATCTGGTGGTATCCGTACTTACTCTGTCTCATACCCTGTTGTAAGCTATAAGATTACAGAATATGTCAAATAAATTTCTCATTGTGAAGTTGAAGATTTACAAACATACAGTAAATTCCATTTCCCTCCTTTTTTCTTCTCCTAGTAGTTAATTGTTTTTTTCATTTTTCTTTGGTCAATTTTGTCATTACAATCATTACGAATGCATTTTTAAAATCGAATATGCCCGCCTGTGTGCACATGTGTGTGCTAGTGTGTCTGTATTTGTATAATGGAGTCTCAAAAACTGGAAGCAGATTTCAATGGTGTTTCACTTCCTCTGATGTTAATAAGTGAAGTAATTCACTTGGGGTTGTAAAAATCAAAATGTCAAGCAACAAAATACTTGATTAAATAGAAAAAGAAGCTCTGAAAAGATTAAAAAAAAATTTCTTTGAATAGAAGAGTTAAATACATGTAGTCCACCCTTGCTGTCTACAATATGTGATGACACAGTAATCTCTTTTGTTGATTTTCCAGTGAAATTGAAGCAGCTTTTTCACACATGAGGGATAAGAGAATAGACAGTGTCAAAAGGTGTCTTAGCATTTTCATTCTAGTAAGTTGTGAGCAGGCAATTAAAGATTTTTACCGTGGAGATAATCTTCACTCATAGCGTTTATCACCATGTTTCCCTGAAGAATGAGATTTTACCCTAAAAGAGGGTAATAGAATATCACATGTTACATTAGAAAACATTTAGAAAAAAATAATCATTTCATGGTGTTAAAAAAATTATCAATATATTTTTATTTTTTGTTCAAAATTTTGGTAATATATATTTCAAGGAAATATACATAAAATGTACTAGAACTAAAAATTAAATGTAATATTTTAGACTCTGAAAAAAATATGTCTATTATAATGTCAAAGCAGAATAATACCTGCTTCTTACTCACATTGACCAAGGATCAATGTTACGTGACTTAACAGCAGAAGAAATACAAATTATTGGGATATTCTTTCATTATGTACTATAAACATAACTCATAATATATGTGTTTCACACCAGCTATGCCTTCATTTTTCTTGATGGAAAATCTATGGGAATATAGTAGCACCATCAAATTAGTGAGTAAACAAGACCATTACATCAAAATAGATTTTGCTCATTTATTCTGACAAGTGTAGCAGTTTAAATTATTTATAGTTGCAGTCTGAATGGGTTTAGTAAATGCCCTATAGTACATTTTGTAAATTCAGTAGAGTCTTAGTAACTTCTTCATTAATTATGTTTATAAATTACAATCCTTACAAAAGCCCTTGAGCATGTAATTAATAAATTTATTTAAATAATTAGAAACTCAGAAGATTTTATGTTTTACATATAGCTAAATTTAGCAAAAATATAGATTCTTTCTATTGATTTGTAAGAATAATAACATATTAGGAAGGGGATTATAAAAACTAAAAACTGCTTTGGAAGTTCTCTCAATTGTGGTAATAATTATGCCTTCTAAGGCTTTCTCGCCTTCTTTTAGAAAAGATGTGGTCGTAAATGCTCTGAAACATAAACACGATAATCAATACTTTGTCAACTTCTGAGAAGAATTATTTCTAATTATGGCAACTCTGACAAATTATCTCACATTACTATGTGTCAATGCAGCAGTAACTAACATTTATTAAGATCTACTCAGCCATATAGGAAGAAGACAGAAGTGCTGATAGAGGCTACCCAAGAGTAGAAACCCTGACAGTTTGTTTTTAAAAAACAAAACAAAACAAATAAAGAAAACCTCTCAGTCTCCTGTGTGCTCACATCCAAGTGAAAATACACAAAAGGAACAAAATTTGTGAATACATAATGTTATTTAATTCCCCATCATCAGCACTTTTCTCAGTACCTTTCATGCCATATGCAATTAGAAAATTCTCCTAGTAATGCAAGTAAGCCTAAGATAGCAGGAAATAAACAGTGAGAAATGTAACATGTTTGGATAGCAAATCCACTAAAGACAGTGGTTGAAGGAGGGAGAGTACTAGGATCAGTCACCCTAGTTTCTGGCTTATCAGAAATAATTTCCAGGTAAATAAACAATTTCAAGCTGTTCTTACTCTTTTGGAATAATTTTGCTACATTGCTCACAGAGGGCTGGACAATGAAAACAGGAGATAATTCAGAACCAGTTTGGCAAAATGAATAGCTAAGCCACCCACAATTTGATATGGGCTCTGCTCAGCAAATTTCTTTTGAATGTGGGATTTGAAGAAATGTGGAAGAATCAAATGAAAGGTAAGGCAGAAAGTATTGAAGTAGATTTACTATGTTTGTTCCCAATCACCAAGCCCATGGAAAATGCCTCTCATTTGTATTTCACAAAAATTCTACCACCATCATGTCTTAATTTTTTAAAACATACAAATTATTTTAAAATAAGACTATACTTTTTGTGATGTTCCAAATAGGTCCTGTAAGCCATTAGTTAATTCTCTTAAACACATCTCAAGTAAGGGACCCTTCCAAGTGTAATAAGAGACAGGATTTTAAATGCAAAGAACAAATGATTTTGAATCAGACAGTTGTGAATTGAAATTTTGGCCTTGCCAATAATTCAAATGGTGTGTTTAGGTAAAGTTATTTAAGTTCTCTAAGCTTAATATTCTTTATTTATGAAAAGGGGGTAATAAGGTCAACCTCATAGGTTTGGTTATTGTGGAGATGAAAAGAGAGAATGTAACAGAAAGAATATAATTAAAAGAGTTGATAGAGTACCTGACTTAAAGGAAAATCTCAGAAAGTTATTTAAGATATATGATTATTCTTTTATAGTGATTGTTTCATTCTATTTCAATCTATTATTTATAGAACTATTTTGTAATATTTTCAGTAGCTCATGCTCTCTCTCTCTGTGTGTGTGTGTGTGTGTGTGTGTGTGTATGTGTATGTATTCTTTTGTACTGTTGTTGTTGATCTTTGGAGTTAGAAAAAAAACATAAGCTTATAAAAAACAGATCAAGCTTAGGGGAAAATTTAATGGATGAAGAAGTTTAAAATATAAACAAACAGACTGTTCAAGAGTTTTCTCTTTTGTTGTTTCTCCTTTACAAGTTTGGTAGACATGTTTTAGTAGGTTCAGAGATTGTTTAGGGATATGTTTAAGTTTGATTTATAATCTGTCATCTTGAGAGGTAAGGAAAGCAAGCAAATAGAAGCCCATGTATACCATATTTATAAAGACAATAAATTAAAGTATATGAAACATTTAGAATCAACTCTTTTTTGAAAAAAAACATTTCTAACTACAAATAAATATTTTTTAGATTATGACTATTTTCAAAATCATAGATAATTGTTGACTATAATTTTAAAATATAAAGTTATTCAAGTTCTCTTTGTTATATTTCTTCCTTCCAGGAATAACGTGAGAAATGTCTATTTGTCCTATATCTAGATTGTACAAGGAGAAAATGCTACACACTTTTTATATTCTTTAGTTGTGAGAAGTAGTGTGTAGATTCAGTTACTGCTCTCCAATAATGTTAATGTGACAAATCTATACATTCCTGTCTCCCTCCATTTCACAATATTATCATTCTTTGCATTTGACAATCTTTTGATAAAAAATGGAAATAAAACTTTGTGAAATCAGGAGTCTATCCAATAGTTATTCTTAATGGAAAGGAGGGAATTTTTGAAGAGTACATGATTCCTCTCTGGCAGATTCTCTGGATCATAAACCCTTACCTGAAATAACCTCCTCTAGTGATAAAGCACTGATTACATTTGCCCTTGCACATAGGCAGTGGCATGGGATATACTGCAAGGGTGTAGGGAGAGTTACAGATAGGTGTAATGGAAAGATGAGAGATGATACACTGACAGAGTGAAAATTTGTGCAGAATGTGGAATCAGAACACGGAGTATGCTGTGGAAATTGAAGTAAAATAAATCTTTAGACCAGCAGCTAGAATGACACCTGGAGTGTTTCTTTCCTCAATACTCCTGAGCCCCAAAAGAAAACTGGAACTAAAACTATAAAAAGAGAAATACAAAGAATTATTACTAAACTTGGAGTTGTTACCTTGAAAAGGAAAAATGATAGCAACTTATATCTTTTCCCCTATATAGAACAAAGTGACAGTGGAGCTGTATGCCCATAACAGAAAGAAATGGACTATTGATCCGGGCTAGTGAGCCCTCTAAACAAGAGGATTAGATCACCACACAAATGATTGTGAAGACAGTTTGTCTGGAGACCCACTGTGTAGTGTAGATAGTGGGTACTGGAACAGTAAGATAAAGAAAATGATGATCATGGACAGAGAGTGAAAGGGAAGTAAAGAATGTATATGTTTAGGACAGCCTATTAATGTATTTCTTATGTGGAGCCAAAAGCCTGCTTTCTGTTAAACCAAGTATAAAAAGCATGCACATTGGTAAATTTCCTTACTTCAAGGGACAAACCATTGCATCAGCCTCCTGAGCCTAGTTCATACATATGATTTAACACATAGCAGAAGATTAATTTCTGGGGACATTTTAGAATGAATTTCATTTCTTGGCAGAAAATGAACCTTAAGCCAGAAAGCACTAGAAACCTGATATTGGTGTCTGTCTAGAGCCTGTTCATGGATTGGTATTGCATAATGCACATTTTCAGCTAAAGGTTTACTTATTTCCACCTTAACTGTTTACTTATCAGTCCTGTTTCAGTAAAACCACTCTGTGTTAGGAAAATCTTCATACTGTAAGTCATACACCCACTCTGATCTCTTCCAAGTACACCCATTACATTAAAGTAGGCAAAAATAATACATCATACATGACAAATTCAAATTCAAACCAGCTGAAAGAACTACAATAGTTCAACTAACCTGTGAATGTTTACATCAGTTATGAACTTTTGTTAGGTGAGTGTATTGGTCCGTTTTCATGCTGCTGATAATGATATACCTGAGACTGAGCAATTTACAACAGAATGAGGTTTACTGGCCTTACAGTTCCACATGGCTGTGGGGGTTTCACAATCATGGTGGAAGGTAAGAAGCAGCAAGTCACATCTTACATGGATGGCAGCAGACAAAGAGAGAGCTTGTGCAGGAAAACTCCCCCTTATAATAACCATCAGATCTCATAAGACTTACTCACTATGATGAGAACATCATGGAAAAGACCTGCCCCATGATTCACTTATCTCCCATCGATCCTTCCCACAACCCATGGGAATTCAAGATGAGATTTGTGTGGGGACACAGCCAAACCATATCATTTCACCCTTGACCTCCCCCAAAGTCTCATGTTCTCACATTTCAAAATCAATCATGCTTTCTCAACAGTCCCTCAAAGTCTTAACTCATTTCAGCATTAACTCAAAAGTCCACAGTCCAAAATCTCATCTGAGACAAGGCGAGTCCTTTCCGCCTATGAGTCTGTAAAATCAAAAGCAAGTTAGTTACTTCCTAGATACAATGGGGTAGAGGCATTGAATAAATACAGCCATTCCAAATGGGAGACACTAGCCAAAACAAAGGGACTACAGGCCCCATGCAAGTGTGAAATCCAGCAGGGCAGTCAAGTCTTAAAGCTCCAAAATGATCTCCTTTGACTCCGTGTCTTACATTCAAGTCACATTGATGCAAGAGGTGGGTTCCCATGGTTTTGGGCAGATCTGCCCCTGTGGCTATGCAGGGTACAGCCTTCCTCTTGGCTTCTTTCATGAGCTAGCATTGAGTATCTTTGACTTTTCCAGGAGCAAGGTGCAAGCTGTCATTGGATCTACTATTCTGGGGTCTGTAGGGAGGTGGCCCCTGTTTCACAGTTCCACTAGGTGGTACCCCAGTAGGGACTCTGTGTGGGAGCTCCAATCCCACATTTCCCTTCTGCACTGCCCTAGCAGAGGTTCTCCATTGAGGACAATACCCCTGTACGAAACTTTTGCCTGGGCATCCAGGCGTTTCCATACATCCTCTGAAATCCAGGCGGAAGTTCCCAAACCTCAATTCTTGACTTTGCACGCACAGTCTCAATGCCACGTGGAAGCTGCCAAGGCTTGGGGCTCCCACCCTCTGAAGCAACAGCCAGAGCTTCACCTTGACCCCTTTTAGTCATGACTGGAGTGGTTGAGATGCAGGGCACTAAGTCCCTAGACACAGCAAGAGGACCCTTGGCCTGGCCCACAAAACCATTTTCTACTAGGCCTCCAGGCCTGCGGTGGGAGGGGCTGCTGTGAAGACATCTGACATGCCCTGGAGACATTTTCCCCATTGTCTTGGGATTAATGTTTGGCTCCTCATTATTTTTGTAAAATTTCTGCAGCTGGCTTCAATTTCTCCTCAGATTTTTTTTTTTCCTGTCATATTGTCAGGCTGCAAATTTTCTTAACTTTCATGCTTTGCTCTCCTTATAAAATTAAGTGCCTTTAACAGCACCCACGTTGCCTCTTGAATGCTTTGCTGCTTAGAAATTTCTTCTGCCAGATACCCTAAATAATCTCTCTTGAGTTCAAAGTTCCACAAATCTCTAGGGCAGGGGCAAGATGTCACCAGTCTTTTTGCTAAAACATAACAAGAGTCACCTTTGCTCCAGTTCCCAACAAGTTCCTCATTGCCATCTGAGACCACCTCAGCTTGAATCTTATTGCCCATATCACTATCAGGCTTTTGGGCAAACCCATTCAACAAGTCTGTAGGAAGTTCCAAACTTTCCCACATTTTCCTGTCTTCTCCTGAACCTTCCAAAGTGTTCTAACTTCTGCCTGTTACCCTGTTCCAAAGTTATTTCCATATTTTTGGGTATCTTTTCAGCAACACTCCACTCTACTGGTACCAATTTACTGTATTAGTTCGTTTTCATGCTGCTGATAAAGACATAACCAAAACTGGAGGATTTACAAAAGAAAGAGGTTTATTGGACTTACAGTTCCACATGGCTGGGGAGAATTCACAATCATGGTGGAAGGCAAGGAAGAGAAAGTCACGTCTTACATGGCTGGCAGCAGACAAAGAGAGAGCTTGTGCAGGAAAACTCTCCCTTATAATAGCCATCAGATCTCATGAGACTTATTCATTATCATGAGAACAGCATGGGGAAGACCTGCCCTATGTTTCAATTACTCCCCACCAGGTGCCTCCTACAACACATGGGAATTCAAGATGAGATTTGAGTGGGGACACAGCCAAACCATGTCAGGGAGGTGTATAAACCATACTGTTTGAGAAAAAGAGTCCTTTAAAACAGATCAATGTACAGTGAGTTTGCAGAAACACATTGATTATTCTCCTTTACTGTCAAAAAGCCACAATATTTTCCCATTAATTTTAAGCATTGCATTATTGTATATGCTATTTTCAGTAAAAAATAATTATTTTTAATCTGTTTTATTAGAGTCCTAGTGGGGCAGATTCAGTCTCTTGAAAATTAAATGTTTGTTGTAAGTTAGTAACTTCATTATATAAATTGAATTTAACCAATTACTGCACTTTAGTATGTTTACCATACATGTAAGTCCCTCATCTTTCAAAATCAGCTTTTTCCTGGGTTCATGGTATCCTGGAATTCTTAAGCATTGTAATTCAAGCTTACATAAAATTTAACTTTGAAGAACACATTGACTAACTCATACAAAAATATTATTGCTAGGCATATAGAAATATATGTTATTTGGTTACCATGTGATCATCCACAGTTGGAAAGCTCCTTACGAATCACTTCAAAATCAAGCTTTAAAAAAAAAAATCACTTGGTGAATATGTTATCAGCATTAAGTAATTCAACAATACATTTCAACAAGGCATAGTAGCTTCCTCAGTCATCCTTCTCTAAAGCAGTATGCTTACTAGGGCAACAGGAAGATTTATTCTCACCAGTATGATATATACTCTCTTTTAAAATGTGTTAAAGACACCATAACAGCATATTGGTTTTTCCACTTATTACATTCTAAAGAACTAATGGTTTACAGAGTGCTCCATTTTGTGACCTCCATCACTGTTTAGTATTTAACATTAATCCCTCCCCTTTTAACTTCAGTATGTTTTGATAACATGCCACAGTTTCCTACACTATCTTATGTTTTGCATTAATTATATTTCAGGATGACTGCTTCCCAGAAGCATTTTGGGGAAGAGACAAGGCAAGTAATTTCATAAAGAACGCAAAAGGCATTTTCTGTCGGGGAGCATTCCTGGTAATGTAATGTAATCGTCATTATAAGCTGTAAAGTATACTCTTACTGAACATTGTCTCTTAAACATTTTTCTCCTTTCCTTTGCACTACTTTCTCGTACCTCTACCTTAACTTATTTTACTCCCTCTGTCCTCCTCATTCTTTCCACTCGTGTGAAAAGTAAATTTGGCAGCATATTTGTAGTTTTCCATAGCTTGCAACCTATATGTTTTCATTTCCAAATATTTGGAGACCTAAAACATTCTTCATTTCCTTTTTTTATTTTTAATGGATGAAGGTGTGCATAAGTGCATGTTGATTATAGTTAGTCATAATTAATGTCCAATATTTGATGCCAAGATAAAGAAACTTTACCAAGTAGGTTACATTATATTAACTCACAGACCACATGCCATAGGGAACAAAAGTACTCCGTGTTAGGTTACCTTTTTGAGGGAATCAAACTCCTAGGGCTTGGTGGGAAACATGAGGTAATCAAGACTGTTCTCACCGATAAAGTTGGCATTTGGAACCTAATTAAGAAACAGTCAAACAGCATTAACTTTCATAGAACTAGCAAAAAAACCTGAAGTTTTACTGAATTATAATATCCCCTTGCCATTTTTGATTCTTACAATAATCTCCATGGATGCCTTCTCAGTTAGTCCTTTCTCTTACTCAATATTGTGAGGCTGACCCAATTTCTTGTTGATATAAATTATACTGAGGCAGAAGTTTTGTGCCTCACTGATATGGTTTGGGTCTGTGTTCCACCCAAAATTCATGTCAAATTATAATCCCCAATGTTGGAAGTGGGGCCTGGTGGGAGGTGATTGGATCATGAGGGCAGATTTCCCCCTTGAGTGCTGTTCTCGTGAGAGAGTTCTCACAACACCTGGTTGTTTAAATGTGTGGAACACCTCCCTCCTCTCTCTCTCTTCCTCCTGCCCTGGTCATGTGAAGATGTGCCTACTTCTTCTTTGCCTTCCACCATAGTTGTAAGTTTCCTGAGACTCCCCAGCCTTGCTTCCTGTACAGCCTGCAGAACCATGAGCCAGTTAAACCTCTTTTCTTTATAAATTTCCCAGTCTCAGATATTTCTTTGTAGCAGTGTGAGAATGGACTAATACACTCACCTTTGTTTTTCTCATTGACAAAGTGTGTTTTACGGTATCTTGTTCAAGTAGATTGTGCTTCCTATTTAAAATCAAGTTGTTGAAGAGCCCTCTTCTGACCCAATTAGAAGTTAGTTTATTAGAAATATCTCTTGTGTTGAATTGACAGAAATTCTAAAAAATGGTTCTTACTATTTGCTATATTGAATAATCTGACCATAGCTATTTGTTCTCTCCTCCAAGAAAAAAGCACATGTGAATGCACATTATATGTTTTGTTACAATTCAACAGTTTAAGGCTTCTCAATATGAAGCTTGAATTAAGTCTTCCAGCTCCCACATAGTAAGAATTAAGTCCTCTGTGGAAAGCAAATACATAGCTTTGAATAAAAAGATGCTTTTTTCTTTGAAATTCAGCCTAAAGTTTTCAGTGTGAAGAGACTATTCTGATTTGTAACACCTCAGAAGACACAATTCAGAATTCCATCTTACAAATTCTATATACTACAAAACTCATATATGCAGATTTCAGACCTGTATATCCAGTGGCTCATTAGTCATTTATATCTGGGAGACTCATGATTACTTTGATTAAACAAAATCTATTGACATAAAAACATCTCTCCAAAGCCTGTCTATGGTTCTGCCTATAACACAAGGACTACAAAGTAAAAACCTTTTGCAAATAATGGTATATATTTAATTTTAGCTCTGCTAATGAAATGGCCTGGCTTAATATTTGAAAGTCATCTATATAATGAAGATTGTTTTCCATCTTGCTGTGGTTTTTGGAAATCCAGATTATACACAAATGAATGTAGCAGTGGGCATCAACATTTCATTACTTGGTGATAGGCTACATGGACGTGAGAGATTGTGATATGGACACTGGAGGTAGCAGCTGTGGTAGCTTTCTGATCCCCAGATCATAGCTACAGAAAAATGACCCTGCAACCAACAGAGCAATGATCTTATGATTTTAGGCATCTTTGGTCCTTTTCACGACCTATAAGCATTTAACTCTAAAATAAATTTCTTTTCATTTGAACCATCTGGAGTGGATTCTGTTTTCTATTTTCTGAAATAAACCCTGGCTGATAGAGGATTCTACAATGAATTTATCTGTCTATTTACTTATCTATTGCTCATTCAATGCTCTGTCAGTATTTCCTGCTTCAGCAAATGGCAGGCAAACCACCCATGTAGCTGCATAAGTTAGCAACCCAGGAATCATGCATTCTTTCCTTTTTATCACCATCTTCTCCATGTGTACTAAACACTGCTAAGTTTCTATTGTTGTCTTCTCCAACATTCATGACAAAACATTAAGCCACTTTATCATACAGTCTATGCCTTCATCATTTTGCATGGGGTTGACTCCATTCCTGATATTTGTTTTCCTTTTTGTTGCCATCAGATGGTTGTCTGAAATTCCTGAAGCTACAAACTTCTATGGTAACCTCCAGCAAGAAAGAGGAAGAGTGAGAGAGAAAGAGAAAGAAATAGAATACGTCTTAAGTTAAATAGTTCCAAAATATAATCTCCTTTATTCGACTGCCCTGAATTGGGCCATGTGCCTACTTATGGAGTTACACTGTTCAGGAAGATGGGATATGATAGCTAGTTTAAATTCTACTGTCCAGGAAGATGGGATATGATGATTAGTTTAAATTCAACCCTATTCCAGGACAGGACCAGTGGAAGCCAAATCATGGAATCTGCGGTAATTTTCAAAACAGTAAATAGAGCAGAAATGTCCAGTGTAGCTTCTTCATTCAGTTACCTTCCTGTTTCCCAAGTGATATTTATAAAATGCAAATATGAACATGTCACTCTTCTTCTTAAATCCTGTCAATATCTACACATTTCTTTAAAGACTATGTCCAAATATCTTAGCAAAGCTAGCCCTTGCCTACTTTTAATTTTATATACATCTAATTATCAAGTATCTAATAATGACACTCATTAAAATAACTGCTACTCTATGGTTTTACTACATATGCCACAGAAAATGCTAAACACTGCATAATAATAATTACTTTTAAGCTTCTTCAGTATGTTCTTATTCTTTATTTGCAAGTGAGGAAAGAGGCAGAGATACCTGAGGTGATTTGAGGAAGTAATTATCAATAATTCAACAATTTATAATTTTATAAATTTTCATTTTAAAAATGAAAACATGAACATGTTACTCTTTATCTTGATAAAAATAGTTAGTAGATTCAAATTCTTGGGCTTTCTCACTATTCTCTTCTGTTCAACAATTGTTTGTTTCTGCCTAGCAGAGTATCTAGAAATGGAAGAAACTTAGGAATCATCTAGTTTTTTCTTTATATTTTATGTAAGGAAATAAGTTTATTAATGATAGCCTTATAAGCTAGTCTAAGCAAACATAATTGTCCCTTAAGACTCTGAAGGTGCTAGAGGAGATGGACAGAATTGCCCATAATTGAAAAAAAATATTTGTAAATTAGGCTAAATAATGTACATGTTTATTACAATGTTAATAAAAATAAAAGAGATAACACAATTATAGTGCTTAGCACTATGCCACTCCTAGTTTTTAATGTATTACTTTAAACAATTGGTTTTACAATTTGAAAGTGACAAATTGTGCATTAATATAGTCACAGAGCCAAAATACTTATTCCATAGATAAAGACATTCTGATGATATTCGTGATTATTTTTACTGAACACTGTTCTGGTGCTGCATATAAATATTGCTGTGGTGTGAATGTGTTCCTTCCAAAAGTCAGGTGTTGCTAATGTGGTGGTATTGAGGTGGGGCTTGTGAGAGGTGAATAGGCCATGATGGCTGCTCCTTCATCAGGGATTAACATCACTGTAAAAGAGTACAGCAGGCTTCGTGCAGTGTTTGGCTAACCAGTTAGCTTGCCCTTCTGCCTTCTGCCATGTGAAGACACAGCCAGAAGACCCTCACCAAAGGCAAGTGCCTTGACCTTGGACATTCAGCCTCCAGAATTATAAGAAAAACTATTCTGTCATTTTAAATTACCCAGCTTCAGGTATTCTGTTATAGCAGCACAAAGAGACTAAGACAAATATCTGAAAAATTTAAATAACTACAGAAAGTCATCGTAATGTACATGAATTTGTGCAATATATTCTTGTTAGTATTAAAATCTTACTAAATGTCAGTCTTTCTTCTGGTAATTACAAAATAATAAATTCTTTCTGAGTAATTTTTTGAATACAGGTTGAATAAAATTTGGAATTTATCTTAGAATATTTTCTGATAATCTAGTAATGTGAAGCTCTCTAGTTATTTCTTTTCTGCCTCTTTGAAGTTACACTTGAATGCTCTTTGCCTGAAACTGGTATTTTTCTTTACCTTTCTAAATAAGATGAAAAGAACAGACAGTGCTTTTCTCAGAGGTGGTTATATTCATGATTTCCAATTTCAGCATCTTAGATATTCCCATACCAGAAGGTACCATGACACTTGTCCAGTTTTTATTATATCAAACTAAGTTCCCAAACTGATTGTGTTTCCTTATTTGTAAAAGCATTACTGACTTAGGGGAACAAACTTCCTAGGCAATAAGGAAGAAAATATACATTTCATGTTTCATTTCACTTATTCAGTAATATATTAAACCTTGACTACAAACATTCTTTTGTGGACTCATATTGCATCGCTTAATGCCAGCTTAGGAAAAAATGGGCAATCTTATAATCACACCTTTTGACATACTAAATGGCACTAGGACGATATATAGCAAAATAGGAAAACAAATTTCAAATTTGTTACAATTATTATAATGCCTTCTTTTAGGACGAATAATCCATCCTGTTTCTTAGCAAATTAAAAACTTAATCAAAGAGACTATCACATATTTAAGTCACTATACATGTAATACTTACAGAAATATATTTTCCATGTATATGTGTAAAATTACAAGATTCCAGACTGAAACCTAAAATAATTTGAATCAATATAGAATTAAATATACCTTAAAGGAAAAGAGTAATTCAAAAGTGGTACCCAAATCTATGTCTGATCTTAAAATATAACATTTTCTTCCTATGACACAATATAAGATACAGCAAAAAATGTAGTATAAATCATCCCAAACTATACCAAACCTTCCTTTCAAGGATTTTTTAAATAAGAAACCTCCTTTAGAAATAGATGTTAACTTTCCCTTTAGAGTAAAGGACAGACATGTTTCCTGCACATTATAAAAGCTCTGGGATCTCTAAGCTCCTGGTTTCTCTCCTGTGATGTTATCCACTACATGTGCAACTGTCACATGTCCTTCTCTCCATTAGGCGGTGAGAACTGGAGTATGAGAAAGTCACACATGAAAATTATATATATAAAATATATTTACAATAGATTTATTTTTATATATTTATATAAATATATAAATATAAATATATAATTATATAATTATATATATATATATAAATGTGTATATATATATTTTGAGATGGAGTTTCACTCTTGTCACCAAGTCTGGAGTGCAGTGGTGCAATCTCAGCTCACTGCAACCTCTGTCTTCTGGGTTCAAGATATTATTCTGCCTCAGCCTCCCGAGTAGCTGGGATTACAGGTGCCTGTCACCATACCTGGCTAATTTTTCTATTTTTAGTAGAGATGGGGTTTCACCATGTTGACTAGGCTGGTCTTGAACACCTGACCTCGTGATCCGTCCGCCTTGGCCTTATTTTTTTATCTATTGTTATTACTGTAAATAATGAAATCCTTTGTTCTCTGATCAAGGCGGGGCTAGTATTCTGCCAGCATCCATGAAACATGGCAGGCCAACTTGTTAGCTTGCAACTAGGGTAAAAATTCACACCCTTCATAGTTCTTGATAATCTATGTTGATAAGTTTATATACACCTATATACACACAAAGAGACAAATAGCAAGTTTGAAGTGGTTCCAGAGACTATATGAATATTCAGGGGAGGGCAGGGATGACAGAAGAATGGGATTAAGGGAAATTATAAATGAGGCTGTTCAGTAGTGTCTGTAATAGTTCATCATTTTAAAAATAATCTGAATAAAATGGTAAATTACTAATTTGAGTGTTGGACTAATTGTTATTTGTTGTATTGTTTTCTATGCCTTTGCATACATTTTTAACATTTCATAATTAAAATTTTGAAATATTATTAAATCACATATAATTTAACTCTGTTGTTGGGCAGATGGTTCCAGTCACCTAGTATTACATTAATTCATTCTCTTATTCTCTTTTTAAGATAGACCTTTCAAAGGCTTATCAAATATAAAAAGAAACTAGAATTAAAAGAAAAAAAAAAAAAACTCCCTCCCAAAAAAAGGCCATTTTATCTTTAGAAACAGTCATTATTAGAAAGACTCTCTTTATTTTTACCCACAACTCTGTCTTGTATCTCCTATCCATTCACCATTATTTTATCCCTGGGTTTATGTAGTCAACACATTATACCTTTATTTTCACACCTGTGGTATTCTGCAGGCAGGTGCGCATGCAGACACACACACACACACACACACACACACACACACACACACACAGTGTCAGAAGCTGGAAACTGTCAGTTCAAGTGCAGAAGCTGCCATTTGTTAATTATATAATATAGCCTAAGGATAAGAACTCTGATGACAAGTATTTGCCTCAATTATAATGCTGGTATAATACCTGCCTTTTAGAACTTTTTTTTGTTGTTGTTAGGATTGAGTTCATTTGTATGATGACTCTTTGTAAGTGTTAAAGTGCTGTAACATACAATATTTTTAAAGACAGTAACCATGCTCCTTTGGTTTTATCATCTCCTCATTTTTACTCCAGACAAACTCCATTTTGCTAGCCATTCAGCATAAGAGCTGCTTTAATATCCTTTCACCATCGTGATCTTTCTCCCCTGAATATGCTGAGCAAAGGGCTATCTTTAATACTACTTAAAATACAAACTGGAAACAATTCAAGGACAGAAAAAAAGCAACACAGTAAGAATAACTAACTTTATGATAATCAATCATAAAAGGACAAATGCATTTATAGTTTCTTTCCCAATTAAAAATAATAAAATATCATTTTAAAACATACCAAAGTGGTTTTTGTCTTGAATTAGAGCCAAAAAATAAAAAAAATATATAGTTAAGGAGACTCAAGGATTTATGAAATGTTATTTTTAGGATAAAGACAAAATGTAAAGCATGAACATGAATGTTAAGTCAGCAAAGAGCAGCACAGTTGTGAATCATGGCTTTGTGGTGAAGCCCAGTTTCAAATATTGCCTCAGCTTCTAGCTAGTCTATACCTTTGTTTTCTCCTCTATAAGAGTATTGTAGGACATTGTAATGACTACATGAGATATTTTCAAAGTTCTAAGTTCAGTGCTTTCCAAGCAAGCAGTTAATAATTAATGACATTATTATATATTAATTTATATGCATGCCCTCACAAAGACATATCTCAAAGTTATACAGCCTGTGGATATCAATTCAAATTAATTGATTCTGTGTCCTACTATCGAAAAATTATGGAAAATTTATTAATTGACCTTTCTTAAAAATTAGTTTCTCAACACTTTCTCATTTTTCTTCAATTTTATTGTAAACAGTTATATAAAACTGTGCTTCAAGATTCCTAGGACTGAGATTTCTTTCTATAAGAAATTCTGTCGGTCCCTAACACTTATTCGTTAGGTGCCAGATTAACCCTGTTTCTGGACTATGATATAAATTAGGAGGCAATTTTATATTGAACTAGACTAAAATGTGAGCAAAAATTTCAGGCCACAGTTGTGATATTTATGATATCTTAACTAGCGAAGTTTGAAAACATACCATTTCTCTAAATAACTTTCATGAATACAAAACCACTTTCCCTTAACTTTTTGCAGTATATTGTATGTACTCTACAAAGTTCAAAAATGATAGCTCCATCAATAACCATCAGTTTTATAATACAGTATGTTTGTGAACAACATATTTCTGCATTACACCTTTGGCTACATGTAATCTACTTTTCAGATTTCTTAAATTCATCTCATGAAAAATCTTTTCTTTTGCTATACATTTCCGTCCTCCTCATCCTCTCCCTCCTCCCTCCTCCATCCTCCCTCCTTCCTCCTTCTCCTCTTCCTCCTCCTTTTCCTCCTCAATAGGTTAAATATTATTGAGCCTTTTTATGAAAATAAGGCATGTGAGTCCAATATAATGATAAGTATTCCTGCTCTATAAAAATTTAAATTGGCTAATAGAGTTCCAATGACAACCAATGGAACATTATTCTTTATAATAAAACCTGATATAATGTTGATGTATGTCAGAAAGTTTTTGTTGTTGTTGTTGTTGTTTTGAGACAGAGTCTTGCTCTGTCACCTAGGCTGGAGTGCAGTGGTGTGATCTCGGCTCACTGCAATCTCCGCCTTCCGGGTTCCAACCATTCTCCTGCCTCAGGCTCTCAAGTAGCTGGGACTATAGGTGCACACCACCATGCCCGGCTAATTTTTTTACTTTTAGTAGAGATGGGGTTTCATCATGTTGGGCAAGCTGGTCTCGAACTCCTGACTTTGTGATCCACCCACCTCGGCCTTGCAAAGTGCTGGAATTACAGGCATGAGCCACCGCTGCTGGCTGTACATCAGTAAGTTTTTAAAGTAATTGGGCCTGGGTTCTAATCTTGGGTAAGATACTACCTCTTTCAAGGACTCAGATTTCTCCTACATAAAATAAAAGTGTTGAAGACTGGTGTTTCCCAACCTTAACTTATTTGTGTGGGTGTTAACCTTGTAACAGTTGAGACATCCATAATTATTTGTTAGTTTATTTACTTAGTATTTTAATTAATTTACTGTTTGATCACATATGTCTTTTAATACCAACCATAACATTCTACCATAAATGGAAAGCCAGCACTACTTTTTATGAATAGAAGACAATCATAAAATCATAATTAAAATAGAACTGGATTGTCTTGCACAGGCAAGACTCACTCTGTTGTTTGATCTCTCTTTGGGGAAAAGGGATATTAGTTCTGTTAGAGCAGTGTCAAAGACAACTTGAATTAAATTATCTATTTCCTAAACATAATCCAAATACTCAAAAGGGAGTTAGAAGGGAAATAACTTCTTCACTGGCATTTATTTAATGCAGTGTCTGTCGGGGCAAGCATCTCACCTGGTTCAATGATTTCTCATGTTTGCTCTCTCTGATGGCCAATGCTCCTAGGATTTGTAATTGCTGGGAAATTTTAGGTGTGCTAATTATAATGATGTTAGTACTGATAATTATTTAGCTAAATGTGTTGAGCTCTTATTATGTGCCAGGTAATAATCAAAGCACTTCATATGTTTTTACCATTTGATCCTCATGACAAGTTCATAAAATAGGTGCTATTATAATTTATATTATAAGCAAAGAAAAGAAGACTAACTGATATTGTAATTCCATAGAAGGGAAGTTAGTGGGGAGAAATATTGAGAGAGACTATAATATAATTTAAAATAAAATTTAAAAAATGAGTGGAATCTGAAAAATATAATTTGCAGAGAAAATTATATTTTATTATAAATTATTATAAAGTAATTTAGCAATAAATTTATGAGGATGTTCTCAAATGACCTTAGAATTAATTTGTTAAAAAGTTTTTTAAGGACATGTAAAAGGCACCAGCATTGCTGTATACCTGATGCCAAGCATAACGTATGATACATAGTAAAAGAGAAGTAAGTAGAAAGGAAAGAGTAAAAAAACTGAAATGAACCTAGAACAAAGTGCTAAACAGATAAGGAAAACATAGCATGAACTATATAAGTAATGTTAGAATATTTAGAGCCCAGAAGTAGTTTTAGTAACATTTGGACTAAGGTAAGGATGCTAAGACCTTAGATGATGAGCTTGCCAAGACTCTCTAAATCTTTCCCACAAGTATTAGGTCTGCCAAGCCAAGGGGAGTTATTTTTATCAGTGATATAGGGCAAGAATTCTGGATAGTACTGAAGAGCATGCACAAATCAGCAATCTACAAGAATATTTTACTTTGGATTATATGTCCACCATTAACCTTATATTGAACTAAATTATACTTTGGATTTATACATTGTGGGTAAATTGTGAACATGAGCATGAAATGAGGTTGATTTAATTTGCCTGGAATAAGGATGCTATAACAACAATGGAAATAGGGTTTCTGGATCTTAGTCAAACACTAAAATAAATTGATGGAAATTTATTTTTCATTACATTTTGGCTTCATTTGTATTGACATGATTATAGATAAAGATCTCTGTGAATAGACTAACCCCAATTCAGTGCAAGGCTATTTGATCCAAGAGCAAAAAATTATAATAAAGATGAGCTTTGGAATCCCAACATTGCTTTTTATCTGAATACTTTATAAGTTTTTAAAAAGTGTATTAACAACATACGATGACATTACCTGTAAAGGTTTACATATTGAGTAAAGAAGGGAGACCGTGAGGTTTCTTTATCTCTAAATCATGAAGCGTCAGGTCCAGGCATAAACTATTCTCTTGATATTTAATTAACTTAGATTTCTTGCAAAGTTTTACTAATTATTATTGCTTTAAAACTAGCAAAGTGATTTTTCTAGACATTGCTTGCCCAGCATCATATCTAGAATTTAAACAAAAATTTGGAGATAAGAAATTAAATATTTTATAAATAAAAAGAAATATGAAATTAAATTATTAAAAACTTTTACATTATTCAAAAATACCTTAAATTTCTCTTTCTTTTGCAGTCTATTATTTTAAAATTTTAGACATAAATCTAATAAGACTTCAATTAACTCTTTTTTTTTTGCATTTTACCATTGCTATTTATTTTTTATTTTAATTTTTATTTTATTATACTTTAAGTTCTGGGATACATACGCAGAATGTGCATGTTTGTTATATAGAGATCTAATGAACCATTTAAAACTATACAACTCAGTGATTTTTTTTTTTTTTTTTTTTTTTTTTTTAGAAACATGTAACAGCTTGTAGGAATTTCTAGGTAAATGGTTTACAAAAGGGTGGTTTGTCATGCATTTTTACTTATCTCTGGGTTTGAATTTTTTTTATGATTATTATTATACTTTAAGTTCTGAGATACCTGTGCAGAATGTACAGGTTTGTTACATAGATATACATGTGTCATGGTGATTTACTATACTCATCAACCCGTCATCTACATAAGGTATTTCTCCTAACGCCATCCCTCCCCTAGGCCCCACTCCATGACAGACCCCAATGTGTGATGTTCCTCTCCCTGTGTCTATGTTTTCTCATTGTTCAGCTCCCACTCATTAGTGAACACGTGTGGTGTTTGGTTTTCTGTTCTTCTGTTAGTTTGCTGAAAATGGTTTCCAGCTTCCTCCATGTCTCCGCAAAACATGAACTGATCCTTTTTTGTGACTGCATAGTATTCCATGGTGTATATATGCCACATTTTCTTAATCCAATCTATCACTGATGGACATTTGGGTTGGTTCCAAGTCTTTGCTGTTGCGAATAGTACTGCAATAAACATACTTGTGCATATGTCTTTATAGTAGAACGATTTATAATCCTTTGAGTATATACCCAGTAATGGGATTGCTGGGTCAAATGGTATTTCTGGTTCTACACCCTTGAGGGATCACCACACTGTCTTCCACAATGGTTGAACTAATTTACACTCCCACCAACATTGTAAAAACCTTCCAGTTTCTCCACATCCTCTAGAGCATCTGTTGTTTCCTGACTTTTTAATGATTGCCATTCTAACTGGCATGAGATGGTATCTCATTGTGGTTTTGATTTGCATTTCTCTAACGAGCAGTGATGATGAGTTTTTCTTTTTTCATATGTTTGTTGGCCACATGAATGTCTTATTTTGAGAAGTGTCTGTTCATATCCTTTGCCCACGTTTTGATGGTGTTTTTTTCTTGTCAATTTGTTTAAGTTCCTTGTAGATTCTGGATATTAGCCCTTTGCCAGATGATTAGATTGCAAAAATTTTCTCCCCTTCTGTAGGTTGCCTGTTCACTCTGATGATAGTTTCTTTTGCTGTAAATAAGCTCTTTAGTTTAATTAGATCCTATTTGTCAATTTTGGCTTTTATTGCAATTGCTTTTGATGTTTTGGTCATGAAATCATTAGCCACAATTATATCCTGAACGGTATTGCCTAGGTTTTCTTCTAGGGTTTTTATGGTTTTAGGTCTTATGTTCAAATCTTTAAACCATCTTGAGTTATTTTTTGTATAAGGTGTAAGGAAGGGGTTCAGTTTCAATTTTCTGCATATGGATAGCCACTTTTCGCAACACCATTTATTAAATAGGGAATCCTTTCCCCATTGCTTGTTTTTGTTAGGTTTGTCAAAGATCAGATGGTTGTAGATGTGTAGTGTTATTTCTGAGGCCTCTGTTCTGTTCCATTGATCTATATATCTGTTTTGGTATCAGTACCATGTTGTTTTGGTTACTGTAGCCTTGTAGTAAAATTTGAAGTCAGATAGCATGATGTCTCCAGCTTTGTTCTTTTTGCATAGGATTGTCTTGTCAATATGGGCTTTTTTTTGGTTACATATGAAATTTAAAGTAGTTTTTTCCTAATTCTCTGAACAAAGTCAATGGTAGCTTGATGGGAATAGCACTGAATCTATAAATTACTTTAGAGAGTATGGCAGTTTTCACAATATTGATTCTTCTTTTCCATGAGCATGAAATGCTTTTCCATTTGTTTGTGTCCTCTCTTATTTCCTTAAGCAGTGGTTTGTAATTTTCCTTGAAGAGGTTCTTCACATCCTTTGTAAGTTGTATTCGTAGGTATTTTATTCTCTTTGTAGCAATTGTGAATGGGAGTTCAGTCATGAATTAACTCTCTGTTATTGGTGTATAGGAATGCTTGTGATCTTTGCACATTGATTTTGTATCTTGAGACTTTGCTGAATTTGCTTATCAGCCTAAAGAGTTTTGGGACTGAGATGATGGAGTATTCTAAATATACAGTCATGTCATCTGCAAACAGACCTAATTTAACTTCCTCTCTTTTTATTTGAATACCCTTTATTTCTTTTTCTTACTTAATTTCCCTGACTAGCACTTCCAATGCTATATTGAATAGAAGTGGTGAGAGAGGGTATCCTTGTCTTGTGCCAGTTTTCAAAGGGAATGCTTCCAGTTTTTGCCCAATTAGTATGATATTGGCTGTGGGTCTGTCATGAATAGCTCTTATTAGTTTGAGAAATGGTCCGTCAATACCTAGTTTATTGAGTGTTTTTAGCATGAAGGAGTGTTGAATTTTATCGAAGGCCTTTTCAATATCTACTGAGATAATCATGTATTTTTTTATCACGGTTCTGTTTATGTGATGGATTATGTTTATT
Organism: Theropithecus gelada; assembly: GCF_003255815.1. Lineage (NCBI taxonomy): Eukaryota > Metazoa > Chordata > Mammalia > Primates > Cercopithecidae > Theropithecus > Theropithecus gelada. The sequence goes on from NC_037673.1 coordinate 100,812,913, forward strand.
GATTTGCGTATGTTGAACCAGGCTTGCATCCCAGGGATGAAGTCGACTTGATCGTGGAGAAGATGATTTTTAATGTGCTGCTGGATTCGGTTTACCAGTATTTTATTGAGGATTTTCACATCAATATTCATCAGGGATATGGGCCAGAAATTTTCTTTTTTTGTTTTGTATCTGCCAGGTTTTGGTATCAGGATGATGCTGGCTTCATAAAATGAGTTAGGGAAGAGTTCCTCTTTTTCTATTGTTTGGAGTAGTTTCAGAAGGAATAGTACCAGCTCCTCTTTGTACCTCTGATAAAAGTCAGCTGTGAATCTGTCTGGTTCTGGGCTTTTATTGGTTAGTAGGCTATTAATTACTCACTCAATTTCAGAACTTGTTATTGGTGCATTCAGGGATTTGATTTCTTTCTAGTTTAATCTTGGGAGGGTGTATATGTCCAGAAATGTATCCATTTTTTTAAGATTTTCTAGTTTGTTTGTGTAGAGGTGTTGTAGTATGCTCTGGTGGGAGTTTGTATTTCTGTGGGATCAGTGGTGATATTTCCTTTGTCATTTTTTATTGTGCCTATTTGATTTTTCTCTCTTTTCTTGCTTATTAGTTTGGCTAGTGGTCTATCTATTTTGTTAATCTTTAAAAAAAAAAAAAAAAAAAAACCTCCTGGATTCGTTGATTTTTTGAAGGATCTTTTCTATCTCTGTCTCATTCAGTCCAGCTCTGACCTTAGGTATTTCTTGTCTTCTGCTAGCCTTTGAATTTGTTTGCTCTTGCTTCTCTAGTTCTTTTTTTTTTAGACAGAGTCTTGCTCTGTCATCCAGGCTGGAGTGTACTGGCGCGATCTCCACTCACTGCAAGCTCCGCCTTCCGGGTTCACACCATTCTCTTGCCTCAGCCTCCTAAGCAGCTGGGACTACAGGTGCCTGCCACCATGCCCGGCTAATTTTTTTTTTTTTTTTTTTTTTTTTTTGTATTTTTTAGTACAGACGGGGTTTCACCCTGTTTGCCAGGATGGTCTTGGTCTCCTGACCTCATGATCCACCCGCCTCTGCCTCCCAAAGTGCTTAGATTACAGGCATGAGCCACCGTGCCTGGCGCTTCTCTAGTTCTTTTAATTGTGATGTTATGGTGTCACTTTTAGATCTTTCCCTCTTTCTCCTGTGGGAATTTAGTGCTATAAATTTCCCTCTAAACACTCTTTTAGCTGTGTTCCAGAGATTCTGGTACACTGTGTCTTTGTTCTCATTGCTTTCAAAGAACTTATTTATTTCTGCTTTAATTTCATTATTTACCCAGTAGTCACTCAGAAGCAGACTGCACAGTTTCCATGAAGTTGTGTGGTTTTGAGTGCGTTTCTTAATCCTGAGTTCTCATTTGATTGCACTGTGGTCTGAGAGATTGTTTGCTATGATTTCCATTCCTTTACATTTGCTGAGGAGTGTTTTATTTCTAATTATGTGGTCAATTTTAGAATAAGTGCTATGTGGTGCTGAGAATAATGTATATTCTGTTGATTTGGGCTGAAGAGTTCTGTGGATATCTATCAGGTCCACTTGGTCAAGAGGTGAGTTCAAGTCTTGAATATCCTTGTTAATTTTCTGTCTCATTGATCTGTCTAATATTGACAGTGGGGTTTTAAAGTCTCCCACTATTATTGTGTGGGAGTCTAGGTCTCTAAGAACTAGCTTTATGAATCTGGATGCTCCTGTATTGGATGCATACATATTTAATATACTTAGCTCTTCTTGTTGCATTGATCCCTTTACCATTATGTAAAGTCCTTTGTCTATTTTGATCTTTGCTCATTTAATGTCTGCTTTATCAAAGACTAGAATTGCAATCTCTGCTTCTTTTTGTTTTCCATCTGCTTGGTAAATCTTCCTCCATCCCTTTATTTTGAGCCTATATGTGTCTTTTCACATGCAATGGGTCTCCTAAATACAGCACACTGATGGGTCTTGATTCTTTATCCAATTTGCCAGTCTGAGTCTTTTAATTGGGGCATTTAGCCTGATTACATTTAAGGTTAATGTTGTTATGTGTGAATTTGATCCTGTCATTATGATGCCAGCTGGTTATTTTGCCCATTAGTTGATGCAGTTTCTTCATAATGTCAATGATCTTTACATTTTGGTATGTCTTTGCAGTGACTGGTACAAGTTTTTCCTTCCCATATTTAGTGCTTTCTTCAGAATCTCTTGTAAGGCAGGCCTGGTGATGACAAAATCCCTCAGCATTTGTTTGTCTGTAAAGGATTTTATTTCTCCTTCACTTAGGAAGCTTAATTTGGCTGAATATGAAATTCAGGTTGAAAATTCTTTTCTTTAAGAAGTTGAATATTGGCCCCCACTCTCTTCTGGCTTGTAGGGTTTCTTCAGAGAGAACCACCGTTAGTCTGATGGGTTTCCCTTTGTGGGTAGCCTGACCTTTCTCTCTGGCTGCCTTAACATTTTTTCCTTCATTTCAACTTGGTGAATCTGACAATTATGTATCTTGGTGTTGCTCTTCTCGAGGAGTATCTTTGTGGTGTTCTCTGTATTTCCCGAATTTGAATGTTGGCCTGTCTTGCTAGGTTGAGGAAATTCTCCTGTGTAATATCTTGAAGTGTGTTTTCCAACTTGGTTCCACTTTCCAAGTCATTTTCAGGTATACCAATCAAACGTAGCTTTGATCTTTTCACATAGTCCCATATTTCTTGAAGGCTTTGTTCATTCTTTTTTATACTTTTTTTCTCTAATCTTGTCTTCACACTTTATTTCATTAAGTTGATCTTCAGTCTCTGATATTCTTTCTTCCACTTGAATGATTCGTCTATTGATACTTGTGTGTGCTTCATGAAGTTCTGGTGCTGTGTTTTTCAGTTCCATCAGGTCATTTATCTTCTTCTCTAAATTGGTTATCCTGGTTAGCAGTTCCTGTAACCTTTTTTCAAAGTTCTTAGCTTCCTGGCATTGGGTTAGAATATGCTCCTTTAGCTCAGAGGAGTTTGGTATTATCCACCTTCTGAAGCCTACTTCTGTCAACTTGTCAACCTCATTCTCCATCCAGTTTTGTGCCCTTGCTGTTGAGGAGCTGTGATCCTTTGGAGAAGAAGAGGCATTCTGGTTTTTTTTTTTTTTAGTTTTCAGCATTTTTGTGCTGTTTTTTTCCTCATCTCCATGGATTTATCTACCTTTGGTCTTTGATGTTGGTGACATTCAGTTGGGGTTTCTGTGTGGGCATCCTTTTTGTTGATGTTAGTGCTATTCCTTTCTGTTTGTTAGCTTTCCTTCTAACAGGCCCCTCTGCTGTGGGTCTGCTGGAGTTTTCTGGAGGTCCACTCCAGACCCTCTTTGCCTGGGTATCACCAGCACCGGCTACAGAATGGCAAAGATTGCTGCCTGGTCCTTCCTCTGGAAGCTTCGTCCCAGAGGGACACCCACCAGATGCAGCAGGAGCTCTCCTGTATGAGGTGTCTATCGACCCCTGCTGGGAGCTGTCTCCTCGTCAGTAGGCACGGGGGTCTGGGACCCACTTGAGGAGGCAGTCTGTCCCTTGTCAGAGTTCAAGCACTGTGCTAGGTGATCTGCTGCTCTCTTCAGAGTCAGTAGACAGGTACGTTTAAATCTGCTGAAGCTGTGCCCACAGTGGCACCTTCCCCCAGGTCCTCTGTCCCAGGCAGATGGGAGTTTTATCTATTAGCCCCTGACTGGGGCTGGCTGCCTTTCTTTCAGAGATGCCCTGCGCAGAGAGGAGGAATCTAGAGAGGCAGTATGTTTACAGAGGCTTTGAGGCTCTGAGTTGGGCTCTACCCAAGTCCGAACTTCCCGGAGGCTTTGTTTACACCATGAGAGGAAAACCGCTGACTCAAGCCTCGGTAATCACAGACACCCCTTCTCCTACCAAGCTCTAGCATCCCAGTTCGACTTCAGACTGCTCTGCTGGCAGTGAGAATTTCAAGCCCGTGGATCTTAGCTTGTTGGGCTCTGTCGGGGTGGCATCCACGGAGGAAAATCATTCGGCTCCCTGGCTTCTGCCCCCTTTCCAGGAGAGTGGATGGTTCTGGCATTCCAGGCACCACTGGGGTATGGAAAAAAAAACTCCTGCAGCTGGCTTGGTGTCAGCCCAAAGGGCCACCCAGTTTTGTGCTTGAAATTCAGGGTTCTTGCGGTGTAGGCACCTGAGGGAATCTCCTGGTCTGTGGGTTACGAAGACCATGGGAAAAACATAGTATCTAGGCTGGACAGCACCATCCCTCAAGGCACAGTCCCTCACTGCTTCCCTTGGCTAAGGGAGATAGTTTCCCAACTCGCTGTGCTTCCTGGGTGAGGTGATGCCCCATCCTGCTTCTGTTGACCCTCTGTGGGCTGCACCCACTGTCTAACCAGTCCCAGTGAGATGAACTGCGTACCTCAGTTGGAAATTCAGAAATCAGCCACCTCTGTGTTGGTCTCACTGCAAGCTGCAGACTGGAGTTGTTTCTATTCAGCCATCTTGTCTGGGAATCTCCAATTCGCTTCTTAAGCCACAATAAAAATAACAAATTAGAGAATGATTTTGCAAGAATCTGACAAATCAACAGTTGCCAGTTATGGTAGGTGTAAAAAATGAGGAAGAGAGAAATACTGCCTACAGCTGAGGCAAGATATCAGAGCATGACATTCTAGGGTGTTTATTAAACAGTTTTTCAGACTTTGCCAACATTAGGGGAGGTTGCAGGTCCCAATTAATCAAGGTAGACATTTCATGACAGCAAGAGTCAAAGTATTTTATATTCACTATATATTTTTTCCCTAATCATATTAACTAACATTTAGGCAGTTTTCACACTGTGATAGCAGCTGGTGAGATAATATTTTACAAAAACCTGATCAGACTTGGAGCATCCATTTTAAGGGTGGCAGCTGGAACACACACAGGGTTTTGCCCACAACCAGAATACTACCTCAACAGGATGGAGGCCCATTCTTTTTATAGCCATATCTGGTACAGAAATAATGGATCATATTTACAAAAAATATATATTTTTACCTAATCTGAGTCAGAGTCCACATGCAGATTTCTTTCTTTTCTGTGGTAGCAACATTACACATAATTCAACAGTCACTTTCGAATTGTTGCAATGGGTTTATATTGTTTTGGTAAACTCTTGCTACATAAAGTTGTGATCCTTCTACCAGCAGCATGAGTTGCATATGAATTGCACCTGAGAGTTTGCTTGAAATGCAGAATCTCACATCATAGTTCAAATCTCCTAAATCAGAATTATTTAACAATAGTTTAACAAGACCACCAGCTGATTTATATATGGAGTAACATTAGGGACTGTTCCGAAAAGTGACATATGAATGTTGTAGCTACTTGATTAAAAGCCACTGTTTATTTTAACATTTTCCCAAGAGGAAAATGAGGCTTCTTTTAGAACTTTGGGACTACTGAGAACAGCTTTACACTGTGTGTTTCATAACAGCAGCACATACTTTTTATAATTCAAGGAGCATCAACTTATGAAAACATAGCCACACAACCAATGTTACAGAGACTATGTATGTTCAGTCACATGAGTAAGTCTTCAAATTACAATCAGTATAGGCTATTTAAAATGTGTATTAAAATCTTGAAATAGTTCTATTTAAAATGCTTAATGTATCTTTTGGTACCCATTGTTGTATTGCACTTTGTTTTCTGATGTGCCAGATATACAAGGTAGTTACTTTATGTTACCTAGTTTCTGAGCACCAACAAAGAAGATGCTCTATTTGTTTGCTCTTTAAATACCTGGCAAAGCGTATCTCATCTATGACACCTACTATTTAACTATGTACATTCAAGATACATTGAAGAAAATTAAGCAAAGTGAAAGAAGGAGGAAGATATTAAAATTGAGTTATTGATAAATCTAGCGTAATATTATCAAGGAACTGAAAACTGAAATTTTGCAGATCTATACTGATACTTACTTTGACCTTGTAAATACTAGTTGAGCATCCCTAATTTGAAAAATCCAAAATCTGAAATGCTTCAAAACTCCAAAATTTTTAAGCAACCGTCATGATGCCACAAGTGGAAAATTCTACACCTGGCCTTAGTGACAGGCTGCAGTCAAAACTTTGTTTCATGCACAAAATTATTAAAACATTGTATAAAGTTTCCTTCAGGCCATGTATATAAGGTATATATAAAATACAAATGAAATTTGTGTTTATATTTCGGTGTCATCTCCAAGCTCTCTCCTTATGTATATTCGAATATTCCAAAATCCTAAAAAATCCATATGCAAAACACTTCTAGTCCCAAGCATTTCAGATAGGGGATACTAAACCTATACTTATAGCTAATGAGTGTTTCAACACTAGGAAAATGTGATGTGTGTATTCATTTATCTATATTTTATGTCTATAACTACCTATAATAATTATTTCAAGATTATAAAAAGCTACTATGAAAGATGAAATCAGAACATTATCAACAATTTTATATTAAATTTTAATAGTTTAACTATAGTGGTGTAAACTTCTTTACCATTTCCGTGAGGCTTTCATAACATGTACAATCAATTAATCAGCAAGTATTTATTGGGTATTTGCTCTGAGCTGATATTATGCTGGATCCCAAACAACTAGGTAAAGATTACAAGGCATATATTCTGATTTTTATGTTCTTTTCTGCCAGGTGCTGTAGAACCTATTTTCACTTCTGACGGCAGAAAGAAATTTATGCACCGATAAAATTATACTAAGAGTATTTCATGTACTAGATTAGTAGAAAGCTATCATGCAAAGGAACTAAACCTTTCACTATATCATGGAGAACTTAATGGTATTTCAATAAAACTCATCAAAATCTTTATAATGCACAAGAGTAGCAATTAATGTATAAAATAGAGAAAGAAATGATGTATGCTAATTGTATAGTCAGCAAAGGGTCATTATACATGCAAATATTATAAAGATTGTATACAAGTATTATATTTCATCACACAAATGGATGTAATCTACTGAAAACTGCACCATGAACATCAGCACATAAGACTCTCAGTATTATACTATACAGACATACCTTGTTGTATCGAGCTTTACTTTATTGCATTTCACAGATATAAAAATTTTTTCCAAGTTGAAGTTGTTGGCAACACTGCATAGAGCAAGTCTATTGGGGCCATTTCTCAAAAGAATGTGCTAACTTTGTGTCTCTGTGTCACATTTTGATACTTCTCACAGTATTTTAAACTTTTTCATTATTATTATATCTGTTATTGATGGCAGCAACAGGCCATCTGGAGTGGCCAGTGCCATCATGCCGGCTACAGCTGGGAGGCATAGCTGGGGCTGCACATTTCATGGAGCTGATGGGAGCCAGGGACAAGTGGAAGCCCTGCTTCTTCCAAGTTGAGGACAGAGACCCTCAGGTGCCACTGCAGCTGCCCAAGTCACAGCTGCAGACCCGGGCATCCCTGTGCTTTGGGGGCCAGGTACCAGGCAGGAGCCCTGCCCTCCTTGGCATAGCTGCATCCACCCAAACCATGGCTGCATACCTGGGCCTCCCACTCCACGGAACAGAGAGGAGCTCCACTCCCCTGGGTGCAGCTGTAGTTGCCCAAACCATGGCTGTGGACTCAGCCATCCCTGAATTCTTGGGAACCTAGAAAGGTATCCTGCCCTCGCAGGCTTGGAATTGCCCTCTCCCAGTACCTGGCTTCTCCCTGCAAATCTGCGAGTAAAGTTGGGGCTGAGCCCAAGTGCTGTCACAGCCCGGCCAGGTGTGTGCATGCTGCGGCAGTGCTGACATGCCAGTCCCCTGCTGCCTCAGTCCCCTCCAGACTTTGAGTGCCAATGAGCATGGGAGGGAAGCCAAGTGGAAGGTGAGGGCAGCTTGGGACTGGCCTGCAGGTGCCCCTTTGCATGAACAGCCTGGGCATCATGAATAGCAGTGGGAGGTAAGGAGGTTCCTGGGTGGAAGGGAGTGGGTCCCTGGTGAGGCCTCACCTCCAGGCCAGGGAGGGCCTGAAGGCTGGGGGCTGGAATGCCAGCCTGGCAAATGGAGTGGGAGCTTGTGCTGCCTTTTCCAGGCCCACATGTGGCTGCCCATTGACCAATGGACTTGGCCTTCCTTCCCTCTGAGGCCCATAAATACTCCAGGCTCAGCCAGAGCAGGACAGACATATGGGACAACCAGTTGCAGAGAGGAGCTACCCACTCCGGGCCCTCTTCTCTGCTGAAAGCTGTAGAGAGGATGAGACAACTTTTCCACAGGGAAGAGCTTCCTACTCCAGGGTCTCCTCTCTGCTAATAGCTGAACACTTGTCAGGACACCCTGGCTGTGGAAAGGAGTTGCCTCCTGTGGGAGACTGAGCTGTTTTATCACTAAGTAAAGCTCTTCTTTGTCTTGCTCACCCTCCACTTGTCTGAATACCTCTTTCTTCCTGGTCACAGTACAAGAACTTGGGACCAGTTGATTGCTGGTGATGATGGAGACATGCCCTTTGCTCTCCACATTGCAGGCAAAGAGAAGGAAAGAAGAGCCGTGGCCCTTTGGGGAGCCCAGACCTGGGAGCTCTCCAAGCCAGGGCTGTGATTCTCTCTTTGTGGTCCTGTGCTTCCTGGTGTTTCTAAGCTACTGGGTGCCACTGTATTCCCTGGTGCCAGCAGGGAAGCTGCTTGAGGCACACCTGGTTCCAGGCTTGCAGAGAGCTGGCACCCACGCCAGCACCTGGAGCTGGCCGCCCTTTGGCAGCAGCCAGTGTGTGTCTGATGGTGCAGTCACTGGACCCCACACTTATGCCCCTTGCCACTCCAACTATGCCCCTTGACTGCCACTGCAACTGAGTTGCAGTCTTCCACAGAGGCATGGGATTCAGGTCAGTAGCATCAGCCAAGTGCAACCTGCCAGGCAGAGTACACAGAATGAGCCCTGCAGACCCAGACAAAACTCAGGCAAAGGAGTTTCTGGCCACAGGTTTCCAGCCAGAAAAGTGACATTCCAAAGATTCCATAACATTATGGTTATCTCTGATCAATTATATTAAATGTTACTATTGTAATTGTTTTGGGGCAACACAAACTTTGCTAATATAAAACAGTTAAATTAATCTATGAATGTGTTTGCTCTGACTGTTCTACCTACCAACCCTTCCCATTTCTCTCCATTTCCTTGAGCCTTCCTATTTTCTGAGAAACAACAATATTGAAATTAGGCCATTCAATAACCTTCCAGTGGCCTCTACATTTTCAAGTAAAAGGAAGTCATATATTTCTCAGTGTAAATAAAAAGCTAGAAATAATTAAGCTTAGTGAGGAAGGCATGTTGAATCCTAGATAAACCAAAAACTAGGCCTCTTGCACCAGTTAGTCAAGTTGTGAGTGCAACTAAAGTTTCTAAAGAAAATTAAAATTGCTCCTCCAGTAAACACAAACAATAAGAAAGTGAAAGAGCATTAATGCTGATATGGAGAAAGCTTGAGTGGTCTGGATAGAAAATCAAACCAGATATAACATTTGTCTAAGCCAAAGTTTAATCTTTAGCTCTCTTCAATTCCATAAAGGCTCAGAGAGGTGAGGAAACTGCAGAAGGAAAGTTTGAAGCTAATGGAGGTTGGTTCATGAGGTTTAAGGAAAGAGGCCGTCTTTATAACATATAGGCGCAAAGTGAAGCAGCAAGTGTTGATGGAGAAGTTGTGGCAAGTTATCCGGAATATATAGCTAAGATCATTGATGAAAGTGGCTACGCTAAACAGCACATCTTCAACAAAGATGAAATAGCCTTCTATTGGAGGAAAATGACAAGTAGGACTTTCATAGCTAGAGAGGAGATTAATGCTTGTCCGTTGAAGTTTTTAAACTTGTTAGAGGTTTATGCAGTTAGAGGCTATCTTGTTAGAGGCTTATGCAATTGGTGATTAAGTTGAAGCCAATGCTCACTTACCATTTCAGAAATTGTAGAGCCTTTAAAAAGTTATGCTAAATCTGCTCTGTCTGTCCTTTATTAATGGAACAACAAAGGCTGTACGACACCACATTTGTTTGTGGCATGGTTTACTGAATATTTTAAGTGCATTGTTGAGACCTACTGCTCAGAAAAAAAAGAAAAAGTCTTTTCAAAATATTACTTCTTATTGACAGTGTACCTGATCACCCAAGAACTCGAATGGGGATGTACAAGGAGTTTAATGTTGTTTTTTTTTGCCTGCTAACATTAATTCATTCTGCAGTCCATGGATTAAAAAGACATTTTGGCTTTTAGGTTTTATTATGTAAAAAATACCTTTCATGAGGCTATAGCTACCATATGTAGTAATTCCTCTAATGGATCTGAGCAAAGTAAATTGAAAATCTTCTGGAAATAATCTATCATTCCAGATAACTTTAAGAACATTTGTGATTCATGAGAGAAGGTTAAAACATCAACATTAATAGGCATTAGGAAGAAGTTGATTCCAACTCTCATGTGTTACTTTGAGGGCTTCAAGACTTCAGTGGAAGGGGGACTACAGATTGGTGGAAGTAGGAAGAGAACTTGAATTAGAAGTAGAGCCTGAAGATGTGCCTGAATTGCTGCAATCTCATGATAAAACTTGAATAGATGAGGAGTTAATTATTAAGGATGAACAAATAAAGTGTTTTTTTGAGATGAAATCTACTTCTGGTGCAGAGGCCATTAACATTGCTGAAATGACAACAAAGGTTTTAGGACATTACAAAACTTCATTGATAAAGCAGCAGCATGGCTGGAGAGGATTGACTTTCATTTTGAAAAGAAATTATACTGTGGTAAAATGCTATCAAAGAGTATTAGATGCTACAGAAAAATCTTTTATGAAAGGAAGAATCAATCAATGGGACAAACTTTATTGTTTTATTTTGAGAAATTACCACAGCTACTCCACATCTTCAGCAACCACCACTCTGATTATTCAGCATGCGCCAACAGCAAGCCAACACCCTACATTAGCAAGAAAAATTACCAGTCATGGAAGGCTCAGATTATCATTACCATTTCTTAGCAATAAAGTATTTATAATAAGGTATGTATATTTTTTTAAGACAAAATGCTGTTGCACATACAGTTTGCACACCACTTTTATGTGCACTGGCACATGGAAGGAAGTCGAGTGGGAGCTGAGGGCAGCTTGGCGCAGATCTGCAGGTGCCCCTTGACATGAACAGCCTGGGCATCATGAACAGCAGTGGGAGGCAGACATGACACCCAACCCGCAATATCTTTGAGGTATGTCCTTATACTATTTTAAGTTCTTAGACTCTCAAGTAGATAGCATTTTGCAATTACGTTCCACGATTGGTTAAATTGTAATTATTAAATTGCGCTTCTCATTAAGAGTGAACTAATTTTCCAAGAGATGTAGTTTAGATTTGGTTTCACTTGATAAGATTTAATTCAAAAACACTGATTGGTAATTAAAGACATTGCTCTCTATATGGAGCAGAACACTGTAATGGAGCGCTTTCTATCTTCTTTCACTTTCTTGTTTCCTTTCCCCCTCCTTAGAGGGAATTGTTTTATCTATATCTAAAACAGAGCATATAAAATGTTTGTAGATTTTGATGGAAATCATATTATAATATACAGAAAATAAACATGTTGGGCAACTCTTGTGTGATATCTAAAATATAATGTCAGTAACTTTTTTTTTTTCTGGAATTAGTAACTGCCTTTTTCTTACTGCATCCATGTGATTCTGAACATAAAGTGCCTAAGTGTTTGAAAAACATTATTTGGATGAATAGGGAAGCATTAAAAAGTTCATTCCAGCATTGACTGAATTTAACATTATAATCTTTCCATTCTTGTAAATGATATATTTGGGGAAGAAAAGTTCAAGATAGTTTATAACTGTGACTAAAGCAGTTTTAGCCTAGTACCAGAGTCATCCACTGAATCATAGTTTACAGTTTTCAGGAGTGCACTTAAATGCCTAAAGTGGCTCATAGCATGAACAGTCTAAAGAATTATATGAATGAGAAATAAATAGCTGTTATTGTTAAATGAAATTGCAATAATATCATTGAAATATGTGTTCCCTAAATGTATTTACCAACTGTAGAAAACTAACATATTTATAAAATTTGATTATAGACAAAAATAGTGTTCAGAGAGCAAACCACACATTTTCACCACATACACTTAATATGGAATACCCAACATTATACCTTGAAGAGAATGCTAATTATTTTACAAATTTGAGCACCTCCTCTGGTGTTTTCTCAAAGATCACCTTGGTGAGGTCTTCCCTAGTCACTGTATTAAAAATTTCTATATTCATCTATACCAATACTCCTTAACTATCTTCCCAGTGTACATTTTCTTCTTAGCATTTGTGTGTGTGTGTGTTTGTGTGTGTACTTTGACTTTTATCTATCCTCCACCACTGGAATGTAAGCTGTGTGTCTCTGTTGTTCACTGCTATATTGTTCACTGCTATATTGCTGAAAAGTGAGCTTTAAAATGGATGATCTGTTTTAGATGGTGATATAATATTCTTGTATATTGTAATTTCGAGAATAGAGTTCATTAAGATATTTTCACACTTAGAAACTTCTCATGACCAAATATTATCAACACATTCACTGTTGCCATAGCATAAAATTGTTTCTCATCATGAAATATGCTCTGACAAAGCAAACAAACACTATAGGTGTTTGTAATATACCCCATATTCATTAGTAATTTACAGAAACATTACAGTGTTAATTACGGCTGTAAGATAAAATTAGCATTTTGTGTGTGTGTGTGTGTGTGTGTGTGTGTGTGTGTGTGTACATACACACATACACAATAAATTCATGCCTCCAGTTCAGGACTAACAATAAATAAACTGTGTCCTATGCAAGCAAAGACCATAAGAGAATTATATAACAGGGTTATTAACAGTCAAATTTATTAAGAAGAGGAAACATTTAGATGAAGGAGCTGTAACCCTTGGGTTATATAAAAATAGACACATAACAAAATTACAGAGAAGATTAAGTACAAGTAAATAATTATATGATTTTATGTACAGAAATTTTTCCCAGTTGTAGAAAGAACTAACTTCCTAAAAGTAAACAATGTGTGTGTGTGCACATGTGTGAAGGACTGTGAAAAGAGAGAGAATGAGGAAGGGAAAGAGAAAATTCAACACTTAGTTATACCTTGGTAAATGTTCTTTATTTCAAGTATAAAGAATTAGCTCTAAAAAATTATCTTCACAGCAAAAATGAAAGGTTTATATCTAAATTTACAAAAATTAAGCCAGTCTCAGACTTTATTTTACAACATTAATGTCCTAAAGATAATAAATCCAAATGTATCAAGTTCTGTGTAAAGAATTTTGTGACATAGGAATTTTTCTGTCCAGCTGAATTTAGAAAAGCATTATTATTGAATCAGCAAGGACTCAGACACATATCCCCATAACCACTTTTTAGAGAAAAAAAAAAAAAAGTGGTTTTGAGCTTGTACTACTTCTAAATACAAATACGTATCCTAAGTATAGAAAAATTATAGTTCTAAAATATTGCTGGTTAGCAATCAGGCAGTTAAACACAGAGTTTAAATCGTTGTAAATATCATCCTGAAGCAACACAGATATAGGCAGCTCTTATGAGTAAAATTCAAAAATTATCTACTTTATACTATTAAAAAACTGGTGTTTAGAAGGTGGCAGGCGGGCAAAAGTAGGTAGAGTTTGCTAAATTCTTAAATCAAGAAAATAACAATAAATTTGAAAATACTGACAAATGGAGAATTATTAATACATTTAAAGATAAATAGAATAATCAAAAAATGAAATGCTGTAAAGTGGTTGGGGTGGGCATATGAAAACAAGATAAATAGTGGCCCATATCAATATATAGTCTTTACCAACCATTCGTGCACCTCAACAGACCAGGTAAGAAATGTTCAAATGTGTTCATATTCATGTCACAGTCCCCTCAGAGAAACACTGACCTAGGTAGCTATGCTGCAGAAGAATGACATGCTTTATCCCACATGTTACAGTCTCTTCATCATTAATTTATGGACAAAAGTTTGTTACAACACTCAGATTAAGAATATGGTAGAGAAAGTAAGAAAATATTAAGGATAGCAAGGAAGCATGTAAATGTTTAAAATAACATAAATTAGTGTTTGTGTCAGACATCTCACATATAATATCAAATGTAAAGGAATTGTGAAATTTTAGGAATCAGTAATGTAATATTGTGATGGTATAACATAAGGCAAAACATTCATGGTAAATTATTAACTGAAAACCTAGATAAAAAAAAAAAAAAAAAAAAAAACAAGGAAGAAAGGGGAGAGAAGAACACAAAGTTACATGGAAAAGTAAGAAAAAGAAACACAAAAGAAAAAAGTCCATAAAATGTTAATAGTGAAAATTTGTAACCTGTATAATTTGAGGTGACTATCTTCCTCCCTTTCTTGTTTCTTCCTGTTTTTTTTCTCTACTTTCTTCTTCATATTTTAGTTATGCATGTGTTCCTGCCTTAAAATTAGTTAAAGATGGTCATATTTTTAGAAAAACATATATATTAGGCAATTTCATGTTGATGATGTTGTATCATAGTATCTAACAATTACTTTTTAAATAGTAAAAAATACAGTATTAATAAAAAATCGAATCTAATTATCAAAAACTACTTATGATGAAGAAAATTTTGATATTATTATAATCATAGTCAAATAATAATGGGTGTTTAAACACCAGATTAATGAAATAGCCTAAATATTAATAGAGGTAGCACAGCAAAACACTGCTGTAAATTCACAGTAGATTTTAATAAGGTACTGGGTAGTCCTTCATTAAATAATATATATGTCACATATATAATATAAATATATGTATCTCCAAGTGTCTTTCTTGAGAATATTACAAGTTAAATTTCAATATAATTAAAACTGAATAAAAAAATTACCACATATCTAAAATATACTTTCTCCTCTTTGTTATAGTTTCATTACAAAAAAAAATAATAATAATAATAAACAGGTTTCAACATCAATATTAAGAATACACTATTCGACTGGGTATGTTGGCTCAAGCCTGTAATATCAGCACTTTGGGAGGCTGAGGCGGGTGGATCACGAGGTCAGGAGATTGAGACCATCCTGGCTAATACGGTGAAACCCCATCTCTACTAAAAACACAAAAAATTAGCTGGGCCAGGTGGCGGGCGCCTGTAGTCCCAGCTACTCAGGAAGCTGTGGCAGGAGAATGGTGTGAACCCGGGAGGTGGAGCTTGCAGTGAGCCGAGATGATGCCACTGCACTCCAGCCTGGGCGACAGAGCAAGACTCCATCTCAAAATAAAAAATAAATAAATACATAAATACGCTATTTTTCAGGTTTTTTTTCCAGATTTCCTGAATATCAAAACACTAGGAAAATGTACCTTTCTACACACTTCTTTCTTCAGCCCTGTAGCAGGCTGAATGCTAGTCTCCCAAAATATGTATTCATGCCTAATCCCCCGACCCTGTGAATGTTATTTTATTTAGGAAAAGGATCTTTGAAGCTGTATTTGTATTAAAGATGGTGAGATGAGCAGGTCATCCTGGATTATCCAGGTGGGTCCTAAGTCTCATGACAAGTGTCCTTGCTTAGAAACACAGAGGAGGTGATTTGAAGTTGGAGGCAGAGAGTGGAGTGATGGGGCTATAAGCCAAGGAATGCCCCAAATCTCCAGTAGCCACCAGAAGCTAGGAAAGAGGCATGGAATTCCCCCTTGCAGCCTCCAGAAGGAATCAACCATGCATGACACCTCGACTTTGAACTTCTGGCCTCCAGAAACAGAAAAATATATTTCTATTGCTTTAAGCCATCAAGTTGGTGATAATTTATTATAGCAGCTTCAGAAAATGAATACAAACCCTTTTCATCTTTTTTATAGGTGGTCACTTTTTCCAATAATAACAAATACTTCTCCACAAAGTTAAAACTATAAAATGCTGATTCGATTTCTTTTTCTAAATGTAAATATAAAAAATTGGACTATTTTGCTATTGAACAAAAGTGACTTAAGTGAGACCAAAGCCAAGCATCCACGGCAATAATTTGAAAGTCAAAACTGCTACATCCATCTGTTGCAGGAAAGAAAAAACTTCTTTGCCTCCATCCTATAAAGTTCATGTCCACATGATGATGGTTGGTGTTGTAAAGAGTGATCCACTGGCACATGGGAAAATAACCCCTTCTCTCTCTCTCTCTCTCTGTGTGTGTGTATGTGTGTGTGTTTGTGTGTGTATACATACATATAAACACTAACAAAATACTTAGTAAATTCAGAGATTTATATGTCCAGAGACTATATGCAGAGCTCTTTCCATCTCATTATACAAGTCTATTAGTTGGGAAACATTAACAGAGGGTCCAAGGATCCAAGAATACATTCATTTTTGTGTCATGAAGTGACTTTTTCCTCAGAGTTTGTAGCACTTATTTTCATTATAATGTATCTAGAAATTCATCTTAACCTTTCTTGTGGCTTCTTTTATTTCCAAAAATGGTTATACAAATATTTTGTTTTTATTTAATTTCTTATAAGTACATATTATTTGTTCTCAAACCATATGGATTCTTGTAGGAAATGACCATATCTTATTTATATTTGTCCAGAGCATGTAAAATAATGTTTTGAATCAATAAAGCGCTGAAAATGAGTTAATTTGCTATTATTAATAAGTAATTTTAAGCTTTTATTTACATAGTGAAGAATATTTTTACAGCAGTCATTCTCAGTGCGTTGGTGTCTATTATTTTCACCTACTATTATTGAGCAATACCTTTGGCTCTTTTTAACTTTAAGGGGTAATAATTCAGTTTTGAAAACCTGAAGTTCAATAATTGAGAAATAGGAGCCACAAAATAAATTCGTGCAGCCTATTTCTAGACATAAAGATGCATTATCCACTCTACTGCGAAAAGTCAGGCTTCCAGTTATGCATTGTATCTCATCCCTCTTATGTACTCAAGAACTCCCTCCAGCAATTCTCTTCTCACTTTCCTACATCATGAAGATCTCTACTGAATTCACTTTACAAACCTTTAGAACCATTGAACAAACAAACAAACGAAGAACAACATAGATCTACTGTTGCTAACTCTATGCATCCATTCCATCAAGACTCTATACTGCCTCAAACTTCAAAATATAATCCAAATCAGACCATCGCTTAGCACCTACACTATTACCATTACCATTTTCATGCTGCTCTGAGCACCCATTTTCCTTTTCCTGGATGTTTACCTTCAGTGATACTTTCTCAACATGGTTGCCGAAGACATTCTTTTAAAGTTTACATGAAACCGTGTTACTCTCCTACCATAGATTCCCCTTCCCTCTGGGTGAAAGCCAAGTCTTTACAGTGGTTGATGAAGCCCGGTAGTAATTATTGTTAACTTTTGCTACAAAGGGCTCTCTTGACAATCTGTCTAAGCCTAAGGACACTTTCTGTAAAATTAATGTTTCCAAATAAATGAAAATGCTAAAATTCTAAAGGAACTCAATTTTATTGGCATTGAAGAAATGTATTTTTAAGAAATACATGTACTTTTGTTCATGAATGCATTAAATAAAATGTAGTACTTGATTTTCCTAGCCCAAGATCTAATAACTACTATACTTTAAACATAGTCATAATCCTAAATGGTAGTTTTAGATACTTTATGAAATTTATATGACATAAAATGTCTGTCATTTACTTTCATAACAAGGTTATATATTGTTAATACCACTATATTGAGATTATACATTCTAGTTAGACATATATATTAGTTTCCTGTCATTGCTCTTAAAATTACTACAAATTAAGTGGCTTTTAAAAACATGAATGTATTATCTTACAGTTCTGGAAGTCAGAAGTCCAAAATCATTTTCACTGTGCTAAAATCAAGGTGTCCTCAACAAACTAGATGTTGAAGGAAGATACCTCAACATAATAAGAGCCATCTATGACAAACCCACAGGAAATATACTGAATGAGTAAAAGCTAGAGGCATTGCTGTTAAGAACAGGAACAAGACAAGATGTGCATTCTCACCACTCCTCTTCAAAACATTACTGGAAATCCTAGTCAGAGTAATCAAGCAAGAGAGAAAAATAACAGATAAACAAATAGGAAAAGAAATAAAATTATCTCTCTTTGCTGATGATATGATTCCATACATAGAATATCCTAGACTCCTCCAAATGGCTTCTAGAGTTGATAAATGACTTTAGCAAAATTTCAGAATACAAAATCAATGTACAAAAATCAATAGGATTGCTATACACCAATGAAGTTCAAGCTGAGAGTCATATAAAGAGTGAAATCCTGTTTACAACAGCCACACAAAATTGAAATACCCAGGAATACATCTAATCAAGGAGATGAAAAGTCTCTATAAGGAAAATTAGAAAACACTGCTGAAAGAAGTCAGAGATGACACAAACAAATGGAAAAACATTCCATGCTCATGGATTGGGAATAGTCATATCATTAAAATGACCATGCTTCCCAAAGCAATCTACAGATTTAACACTATTTCTATCAAACTACTGATGCCGTTTTTCACAAAATTTGGGGGAAAAAAAAAAAAACTATTCTAAAATTCAGATGGAATCAAAAAAAAAAAAAAAAAAAAAAAGAGCCCAGGTAGTCAAAGCAATCTTAAGCAAAAAGAACAAAGCTAGAGGCATCATTATCACCTGACTTTAAATTATACTATAAGACTACAGTAACCAAAACAACATGCTACTGGTACAAAAACAGACAAGTAGACTGATGGAACAAAATAGAGAACTCAGAAACAAAGGTATATACCTACAACATCTGATCTTTGACAAAATTGACAAAAATAAGCAATGGGGTAATAACTCCCTATTCAATAAATAGTGCTAGAATAACTGTCTAGCCATATTCAGAAGAATGAAACTGGACCACTAACTTTCATTATATGCAAAAATAAACTCAAGAATTAAAGATTTAAAAGTAAAACCTAGAATTATAAAATCCTAGAAGAAAACCCAGAAAATACCATTCTGGACATTGGCTTTGGCCAGGAATTGATGACTAAATCCTCAAAAGCAATTAACACAAAAACAAAAATTAACAGATGGGAAATTTGTCAATTGAACTAAAGAACTTTTGCTCAGAAAAAAAAAAAAAACAAAAAAACAAAAAAACAAAACCTATCAACAGAGAAAACAGACACCAGATACCCTACAGAATGGGAGAAAATATTTGCAAACTATGCATCTGACAAGTCTAATATCCAGAATCCATAAGAAATGTAAACAACTCAACAAGTGAAAAAGAGGGCAAAGGGCATGAACAAACACTTCCCAAAAGAAGTAATATAAGTGGCCAATAAATATGTGGAAAAAAATTCAACATCACTAACCAGATAAATGCAAATCAAAACCATAATGAGATACCATCTCATACCAGTCAGAATGGATAGTATTAAAAAGTCAAGAAATTACAGATGCTGGTGAGGCTATGGAAAAAAGAGAAAGTTTATACACTGTTGGTGGGAATATAAATTAGTACTGTCACTATGGAAAGCAGTTTGGAGATTTCTCAAAGAATTAAAAGTAGAACTACCATTCAACTCAGCAATCCCATTACTCTGTTATATAGCCAAGGAAAATAAATAATTTTACAAAAAAAGACAAATGCACTCACATATTGATCACAGCCCTATTCACAATAGCAAAGACATGAAATCAACCTAGGTGTCCATCAATGGTGGATGGGATAAAGAAAATGTGGTACATACACATGATGGAATAATATGCAGCCATAAAAAGTAATACAATCATGCCTTTTGCAGCATAATGAATGCAGCTAGAGGCCATCATTTTAGGTGAATTAACACAGGAATGGAAAGCCAATACTGCATGTTCTCACTTATAAGTGGGAGCTAAACATTGGGTGCATATAAACAGAAAGTTGGGAACAATAGACTCTGGGGACTACTAGAGGGAGCAGAAGGGGAGAAGGGCAACCTACAGGTTAAAAAACCTGCACATGTGCCCCTTCAATCTAAAATAAAAGTTGAAATGATGAAATATAAAAACAACAAAAAAAATAAATAAATAAGGTGTCAGTAGGGCTTTACTTTCTCGAGGCTCTGGGAAGAATCTATTTTCTTGCCTTTTCCAGCTCCAAAAGGCCATCTACATTCTTTGAAAGGTAGACCTTTCCTCATTTTCAAAGCACAAAGCTCCTGTCTCTGGTTTTGTTCTTTTCATCTTCTTTCTCTAACTCTGATCTTCCTGCCTCCCTCTTATAATGATCCCTGTAAGTACATTGAGCCCACCAGATAACTCAGGATAATCTCCATCTCAAAATCCTTAATAACATATGTAAAGTTCCTCTTATGACATAAAGTAATATAGCTTCAGGTTCTAGGAATAAGGATTTCTGTATCTTTGGAAGCTCATTATTTAGCTTTCCACAGCATGACTGAAAAAAAAAAAATCCATCAAATTTCATGAACATCTTGCACTTTATTCTATACCAGAGTTAAAAACTTTTGCCTTATAAAGACTTTTCCACTAATACCTCTTCGACCTCAACTTCTCTTGTTGTCCCTTCTTGATAATACTGCCAATATGCACCCAAGCTTTTACTATGTTCTCATTTTTTGCATACCATGTATCACCTTCTAGTTTATTATTTGATTCACTTATATATTATCCTTATTAATTATTATGTATCTGCCCAGCCCTCACCCACTTCAACTCCCACTGAAATGGAAGCCCTCCAGTGATACAGGTCTTAGTTTTAATTACTGATTTATCTCCAAGTTCCTCAGAAGGATTTCAGCACTTAACAGATACTCAATAAACACTCCTCAAATCAATACAACAAACAAGGTAATCTGCAGAATACAACTTTGAGCTGTAATAGGAATTACTCTGCCCTGCATACTTCATTTGTTACATGAATATGGTATTTTAGTTTTCTCAAGCTGCATAACCAAATACCATAGACGGGCTGGCTTAAACAACAGATATTTATTTTCTCACAGTTCTAGAGTTTGGAAGTCTGAGTTCAGGATGGAAGCATGGTCAGTCCCCAGTAAGAGCCCTCTTCCTGGTCTCTACATGGCTCCAGAGCTCTCTCCTCTTTGCACAAACAGCCTCTACATGGCTTTTTCTCGTTTGTGTATCCAAAGGGAAAGAGAGAGCTCTGGTTTATTTTTCTTATAAATCCATCAATTCTATTGGATCAGGGTTCTACCATTATGGCCTCATTTAGGTTTAATAACTTCATTTAACTTTAATTACTCCAAACGAAGTTGCATAGGTTGTTAGGGCTTTAATATATGAATTGTGGGATTGTACAACCATTCAATCTATAACATACGGAATATTAAATATGTTTACAGGAAAAATGTATGAGTGCCTCATAGTAATTGTACCACCATCTAACAAAATCAAGCTTTACAATGGAAGTTGGATGATTTTATTTTAAATATGAATGTTGATCAGAAGAGAACAAAAGGGGGAGGGTAAATCCCAAAACTATTAATAATTACAACACCTCAGCAGAATTTTAGAGACCACAACAGCTTATAGGATCCTTATAAGGGAAGCTTATACTTGAATAATCAATTGACATTCTTTGAAGGATAAATATGCTTGAATAATGAGGAAAATAGAGAATAAAATCTTTTTAAATGTTTAAAAATCCTTGAACAAGTTTCTATAGCTACACGTAAAGAAAAATTTATAGTAACTGTAAAATTGAAGGTGACTGACTTGTCATAGAAGGCAGGCTAGCTGAGAGACAAGAAACAAAGTTTTGAAAAATTATTTGGCAAATCTGATTCAACATTGTAAAGAATTATTTAGATGATGGAGTAAATATCGAACAGGGAAAACAAGAATAAACATGTGAAATATATTTTGAAATATTGAGAGTTTTATAAAAGTTTCAATATAAACAAATGCAAATAACAAAGTTAATTAAAATAAGGTGGATTTTATTTATATAAACCTGAATCAAAGATTAGAATGCAGGATTTCCAAATCCAGTATAATTGTGAAGTTGGTGTTTTGCACTCTCCACCTTATAGCCTTATTAAATTGCAGCAAGAAGAGATGTAAAATAAAATGAAAACATATTTTTTATATAATAACATATTCTTAATAGACATGTCAAATGGGCTAGTGTAAAATTTGGGATGTAGAAAATGCATTCATTGGTAAAAGTGTGGGAAGTGCATGCATTTATAAAACTGTATACTAGCTAATTTTGTGCTGCTTTGCTGTGAGAAAATTAGTGTATTAGAACAATTTTTGCTGCAAGTGATAGAAACAAATCAAATCAGCTTAAGTAACAATTTAGGCCAGGGATGGTGGCTCATGCCTCTAATCCCAGCACTTTGGGAGGACAAGGCAGGCAGATCACCTGAGGTCAGGAGTTTGAGACCATCTTGGCCAACATGGTGAAACCCTGTCTCTACTAAAAATACAAAAAAATTAGCTGGGCGTGTTGGTCCCAGCTACTCAGGAGGAAAGCTGGAAAATAGCTTGAACCCAGGAAGTGGAGGTTGCAGTGAGCTGAGATCCTGCCACTGTACTCTAGCCTGGGTGACAGAGTCTCAAAAGAAATAAAATAAAATAAAATTCAAAAGCAAATGTATTAACATATGTAACTAGGAATCCAGGAGATTCCTCTTTCTTTGTTGATTAGACGGTGTACTTTCATGTGGCAGGAAATACACTTTCATCAGCCTATTAGAAAGGGCCAGTCCTTATAAAATGCTGCATGGTAACTCATAATAGACATGCACTGGATCATGGGGACATAACTGAATCACTCACCTAGCCAAGGGGATGGGTACTATATTTACGGGGACCCAAGGCTTCTACCCATATACCTGGCTTTGTGGAGAGAGACCATTCCCACTCAAACTATATCTAATTATTCCCCTCTGGGAAAAAGGTATCCTTTATTACCAAAATAAAGGGTGGATAAGAGGGGCATTTCAGATTTTTTTTTAAAAAATGAAGCAATAAAACAAAGAGCTAATCACAGGAATTAATTTTCAATAAGGTAAAAGTAGAATGGCTTTATACAGCCTGCTCATTGTTTTGTGATTGGCAGGCAGTTTTGAAGTAGAAGCCTGCCTTAAACACTTTAATGGGTACCTTCCAGAAGGGAAACAAGGTTTAAAGCTTCTAATCTAAGAGAAAGGGGCCTTAGAGACAGAAGATTTTAGGTACTGTTTCCTCTGCAACCGTGGATAACCTAGAACGGCAGGAAATGCCTTCTTTGTCGATGTGGTGCACGACTTTCTTTCCGGAGATCAGCTTATATATCATCCTTAAACATCACACACCGGGGCCTATCATGGGGACGGGGGAGGGGGGAGGGATTGCATTGGGAGTTATACCTGATGTGAATGACGAGTTGAGGGGTGCTGATGAGTTGATGGGTGCAGCACACCAACATGGCACAAGTATACATATGTAACAAATCTGCACGTTATGCACATGTACCCTAGAACTTAAAGTATAAGAATAATAATAATAAATAATTTTTTTAAAAAAGTGATAATTTTTGACAACCCTAAACCCTTCCTGTTTTTGTTTAATATATTTTGTACTATTTCTTTTTACAATCTCTCTCTCTCTACATATATATATGAACAAGCATATATATATATATATATATATATGCTTATTTCTTTGATTATAGACTGTCTTCTTAAAAAAAAAAAAAAAACAAAACTAAACAACATGCCTGAAGAATGGTAGAGGAAGACAATGGAATACATATTGATCAGACAGCCCAACCATTAAAGTGCTGAGTACCTCAAAACTTCAAAATTTGTCTTCATTGAGAGCAGCCCTTTCTTGTATATTGAGTACTTTTGATTTAGTGTGAGGGTTACAGTTTGGCCAGTCTTTAAAGGCAGCACAGATTTGTTTTTTATAGGTACCTGGTGTTGCAGCTTTACTTCAGAGCAACTTAGAAGTACATTTCTTGATAGTGAGTCCTGTGTGCACATCAGCTGAGCTGATGTCACAACTCTTATCCTTGTTGAGGAGGAATTATCAGAAGCCAAGTACATAATTCTTATAGTGCTTTGTTTATAATAAAGGTTTCCTTAAGTTTTGTTTATCACATGAATGATGTACTGGAAATAACACTCTGTTGATCCGGGACACACTGATATTCTTGACAGTTTCTAGAAACAGTCACTATGTGCGGTAGACATGCCTCATACTGATCTAGACATTCTATGGTTCAAGGATATATCTTCACAAACTTACTTTTTATATAAATATCAGTTTATCTAGACGTATTTAAAGTTAACAGTAAAGCAATTTACTTAGGACTGTATGGATTATTATTTCAAGTGATGTCAATTTTGGAAAGTATGTTAAAATGACAACCAGGTCCAAAAGCCAAGTATGCAATTTCTCTAAAAGATAATGTAGAGAACATTTTACAGACCTGCAGAACAGAGAGAGAAAGAGAAGGAGGAAATGGAAAGAAAGAGAGAGAGAAAGAGAGAAATACACAAACACACACATTTTATGGTCCCACTAAAGACCTATTGAATTAGACTACCTGGGAATGATATAAAAAATACCTAATTTATAAAACTTTCAAGTTACTATAATGTAGTCAGGTAGCCAGTTTGGTTGTTATGCATGAATCCATGTTCGTGTATTCATGCTAAAGATATCCATTCATTAAAATTGACATTGAACATGACAATGAAGTAATATAAAGATCAAAAGAATTTGCCCAGGATTAAAAGTGCTCTCAAACCTGTCATCCTCTTATCCCTCCCACAAAGCACATTAAGACTTGCATGGCAGTAGCACCCCTCCGAACATCCAGCTTGATTGAGATTACAGCTGTTTATGGTTATACAGATAGGAGGTAAATTGTCATGTTTATCTGTGATAAATAACTATTGTTTTAAGGTTGTTGCAATAGTTGACAAAAATGACTTTATTCCATTTGTATGGAGAAAATTTTATGGAAGTGGAACAATTAAAACACAAATAAAGCAGATTTATGTCATTAACCCAATTATTATTTGTATTTATATGTGAATTATTACTTCAATCCATTATGTTTGTTATTATAATATACTTCCAAGAAATAAGTTTACTATTCTTGAGCTGTAAGCTTCCTGAAGGGCAGCATTTCATTGATCACTAAAAGTGTCTACCCAGCATTCTAGCATCTGTACCTATACCTACTTAACTTTGGTCACTAACCACCAACCCACAGCTGGAGTTTCTAGGACTTGGTTAAAAACAGCTACAACAGAAACATGAAGAATAATGCCAACAATAATTTTTATGTATGAAATAAATGGTCTTTGATGGTAGAAATTTGAATTTTGAATTCCACACAATTTTCAGAATATATTCAAATTGTTGAAAATCTACTTTATAGTAATTACCTTCCATGAAGTAGCCCTATGCTAGGTGACAATTTTCACTATGGAATTATAATAATCTTTATCATACAATATAGAAATTTATGATAAATATAAGCTGGGGACCTACTTTATATCAACCTCTCTTTAAGAAGGTACATTAAACTAGAGATCTTACAGACAGGAGAGAATTAGAAAAGAACATTTTACATAGATGAAAAAGTAGGAGCTTATCAGTCAGAATTGCTATTGGGTGCAAGTACTAAAATACTTAACAAATACTTAAAGTATAAATGCAAGTTTATCTTTTTCTTAGATACTAGTTTGTGAGTAGGAATAAGTTGGCATATGTTCCTCATATAGATCGATTCAAAAACTATGTGAAACTTATGTATGTTAGATTATCTGTGTTTTCCTCATGGTGATCACTATCTTTTTCTATACCCCAAGCATAACAGTGGGCTGAGGGAAGGAAGGTCAAAGTACCTTTGTCTCTTTTATGATTACATGACTCCAGCGGACTTGTACTTCCATGCTTTTGATTAGTATTCTGTCACATGTTAACTCATAACCACAAAGATGGCTACAGAAACAAACATCCAACTTTTCTAGTTCACGGGGTGGAAACAACAAGGAAACCTATAATCTAGGTCATGAAATATACAACCTTCAAGTAGGTGTATATGGCAGAAAAGGTAGTAATTCAGTTCCTGCTGTTCCCAAAAGACTATGAAGAATAATAGTGTGAGGGAGGAAATTATGCAATCTGATAACAGGGCCCAATATCAATATCTGGTAAAAGCACTTTAGATATATTTGGATATATAAGGAGAAGATGATGACTTTAACCTAGTAGCTTTCTTCCTTGGACCTTGGAAGACTCAAGCTTAGAAGAATTTAAAACATAGATTTGCTTTATGTCCCAGGTAATGTAATAGATGTTGCATAACACCAATGGCAGGAGGCAGGTAGAAAGAAAAAAAAAAAATGAGGTTGTATTTGTGACCCTCAGTGTCTTACTGAGGATACTATGAATGTTCTGCATGATCCAGTGTAAGGACACAGACATATTGAGCATGCTAGTGAAACTAAATGCTTACAGGAAAAAGCAAATGCCACAGTCGGGAGCATTGAGACTGGGTACACATGGTCTCACATTGTACAGAACACATGGTCTGGTGATGAGACCAGTTACAGCTGAGCAAACACCAGTAGCCGAGATGAGCTAAAATGCAAGAGTATAGAATGATACGGTTCCCTCTCCCATCTCTTCTTAAAGATAAAGTAAGCTTATCCCTTTTCCCCATATTCAGGTATCACTTTAGTGAAAATGGAGAGAAGGTTAAAACTCTGCTATATTAAACCATTCAAAGAAACCTAAACCAACTCTGATAGGAAGTTGAGATGTGAATTGACAAAAGCTTTAGATTGAAAGGAAGCTTTTTACATCTTAAGGAAGGGGAAAAATTAATTGGAACAAAAGTTTGTGTATTAGCCACCTCAGATGCTAAGAACTTAAGGAAAAAAAAATCACATCTGTTAGAGACAAAATAACTATGTTTTCCCTACCTAAGTATAGGTTAAATAAACTTGTGACTCCGCTGCTCCTCAAATATCTTATTTTCTTTTGTTTATTCAAGTCCTTCTCTCTTTTCATTCAGATCAGCATAATGATATGTCCTATTAACTCCAATAATTTTATACTGTATTGCATTTTTGCCCAATATCCCTGTCACCCACTTCATAGTAAAACTGCTTGAAAGTATCTCTGTACTTTGTGGATCCACCACTTCACTTCCCATTTGCTCTTCAAACCACTCCACCAATCTAGCCTATCTTCCTCTCCAGCACTTCCCCAAAATTGCTCTTGTTAAGGTCACAAAAACTTCATATCTCCAAATCCACAGGAGCCTTCACTTCTATCAATTTAGTTGATTGAGAGGGAGAATTTGACCCAGTTGACCACTCACTTGTTCTAGAAATTTTTTCACTGAGTTTCCTTTACAATGTACTTCCTCACATGACTGATTATTGTAAGCAGCATTTCAAAAACCTGGCCACTATATGTGGGAAAGCTTAGGGAGACTTGCTACTTTCTCCTTTTTGTATTCCCTTTCACCCATTCTAGTGGTATTAAGTCTCGATGCTAGAGTGATGAATCCAAAATGCTCTCTACACCTAATTCCTGATTGGTTGAATGACCATTGGATATGCCATTCTCCATATGTCTAAGCAAGTGCTCTTAGTTCTAACCCCAGACTATATACTCTCTACAGCTCTAGGTCTTGCCATATCCACTGCACCATGTTCTGTCAGATGATAGTTATCTTTTTTCTGAAATTCTCAAATTGCCACCTAACTCCTCTGCCGTTTTGCACTATTATTCATTAGCAATTAATTTCCCAAATAGCAACTGAATGTATATATACATACACACACACACACATATATATGTATATATACACACACACGCACACACATATAAGAAAATCTGATCATATCATTTATTTCCTCAAAATTCTTTGGTGGTTTCCATTATAAGCCTACACAGCCCTGATTCTGTTGTAGGACTTTCTCCTTAGTTCAGCTAAAAACCGGGTTCTTGTCACACGACCAGGAAAGATTAGGCTCAAAAGACATTTTGAAGGGTGAGGGGGATGGAATTTATTGGGCAAAAAACTAAAAAGGAAAAACAGCACAGCAAAATAAGATGGGGTCCTGCTAAGAGGCTCTCTACCTCACAGATTGAATCCCAGGATCCCACACAGGAACAGGAGAGGCCAGGCTCCTTCCCCAGGCAAAGGGCGCCAACTTCAGTGGTTCTGCCCTGTTCTCCCAGTGCGCAGGTCAGAGGTTCTCCAGGCCAGTAGGAGGTTCTTTGGGGATCCCTTTATACTTGGCTGTCTCAATTCCACCTTCCCCTAAGAAGGTCTGTCATAAACTACTTCTCTTTGCCTATCCCAGAATATCAATGAACTAGAAAAAAAAGATAAACTGATATTTTTCAACAATAATATTTAAAGTTCTATTAATAAAGAACTATAAGGCAAAAATGATCTATTGTTGGTTTTAGAAGATATCTTTACCTGAACATGTTTCCTGCTTGCCATTTTAAAAATCAAGAATAAGAAAAAAAATTTAAAAAGATGACATGAGCCTGATATATAAAAATAGTAAAATAAACAAGGGTAAAAAATAATTTTAATTCCAGGCTAGGTAACAGGTTAAAAACAAATAATTTTAAAATCTAAAATGATAAAATTATAATAAAACATAACATAATTTTGTAATTTAACCATATTTTATAAATGAAATTTATTATTGAATGCTTACTAAGGGCTACTCTAGTTATTCTAAGGGCCAAGTTATTTTTATATCATCTAATTTAATCTTCACAAAAATACTATTAAAATGTGCACTCTATTTGCCATCATTTGACAAGCTAAGTAACTGAAGTAGAGGATTCAATAAACTTCCCATGTTTTTCAGCCAGTAAGTGGTAGAGCATGGTTTCAAATCAACACAGATTAGATCCTGGAAATACACTTAATTATTTTTCAAATTTATTATATATATTGATTTTAGGATTATATTTTCTGTTAATTTGCAGTCTTTGTTTTATATAGTATTAGATTTTTATAATTTACATATATATCTTTCCTTTTTAAAAACTGTTGTATGCCACATGTTTAACTTTCTCATGTCATATTATCTTGTAATTTATACAGTAAAGAAAACTCTCAAAATTGCTTAAACAAGAGAGGCATTCATAAAATAAGTTGAAGTAAGTAGTCTAGGACTTATGAGAAGTTTCATGTTTATTCAGAGATTTAAGCTCCTTTCCTCTTCCTGGTCCAACGTCCTGGAGCACAGCGGTCAACTCACTATAAAAAATAGCTACAGGAGCATGGGTTCTAAATTTCAGGAAGGAGAAGGGGTGGAGGGCAAAATATAGTTCTCACTGGATAATTTTTCACCTGCTATCATCTCATTGCCCACAAATCAGTCTGGGAAATCTAGATATTTAAATAAGGAGTTTGTCACCAAAATATAATATAACTTACAGAGTCCAAAAGGTTCTATAAGTAGGAAAAGAGAATAAATAATCAGGAGAAAATTAATTGCAGAGACACTGTCAATGCATCAGGTTCTATGGCCATTTAAAAATTCTCCTGCTTATCAGCGGAGTTAATATTTATTGTTGGAGAAAGTAGTTGGTTTTCTAATATAATAAAAACAATGTTGACTACCAGTTATACAAACTTAATTTCTTGAAATATAATACACAATCTGCCTGTTAATATATAACTTTTATTATGTTCCAATAGTCTTAAGGTCATTATTAGAAAAATATTGTTCTACAAAGTAAAATATCTTCAGTGAGGGACTAGATTCTCTAAAACGTAATTTTGACTCTTTGGAAAACTATATAGTTTGTTTTTTCCTCTTTTTCTCTCTTATGAATGATCCTTAAGGAAGAACTGTAGCCATAATTTCAACTAAAGACATATTAATACTTCATGACAGTTTAATCGTTAATTATACCCAACACCTCCTTGAAACACACAAAACAATTCTAGTTTTATAAATGAGAGGCTGAGGCAAAGTAAGGGCCCATTCTGTGTTGGAGAATTTACTCCATTATTATTAATCCCGACAATGTTCTTGTTAGTAGATGAACTGCATAAGAGACTTTCTTATTACCCTAAGTTCCATTAAAGTATTTTAATGCTTCATTAAAGCTGACGGATGGTACACACCTTTGATTATTCAGGTGCTGATTAGTTGTAAAAAACACTTACACCACCAAAGTGTCAGCTAAATAGAGTTCACATCTTATGATATGTTAAGGCTGTGCCTGCAAGGAATAGATAAAGGCAGTCTTAGGAGCTCTCTTGGGCATTATTTAGGAACCACTTTTATCATCATATTTTGTTTTAGTATTTCCATTAATGTGTGAAAATTTTAACGACGGAAACTATAAAAGAGCAGTTCTTTAAACTTGTAAAATGTGTGAAAAATAAAAAATGAAAAACAATGAAACAAAGATTTTTTTTTTTTATTGCAAGCATTTTAAAATACACAGTTGGCAAGTCTCTACTTAAAGCAACTATTTTATTATTAAGAAGTAATGTTCTTTCTTCTTTTTATGTTTAACGGCAACATGACCAAAATAAAATAGAGGTAAGAAAAAAACATGATTACAAAATTGAGTTTATAACGTCAAAACTTATTTCTAACATTAGAACTTTCCCCAGATTCTGATGATTTGGGACTCCATGGCAACCAGCAATCAATGAATGATATACAATTAAAAATCAGTATCTAGGCTGGGTGCGGTGGCTCATGACTGTAATACCAGCACTTTAGGAGGCCGAGGCGGGCAGATCACGAGTTCAGGAGATCGAGACCATTCTGTGCAACATGGTGAAACCCCATCTCTACTGAAAATACAAAAAATAGTTGGGTGTGGTGGTGAGTGCCTGTAATCCCAGCTACTTGGGAGGCCGAGGCATGAGAATTGCTTGAACCCAGGGGGTGGAGGTTGCAGTGAGCCAAGATTGCACCACTGTATTCCAGCTTGGCTACAGAAGGAGATTCCATCTCAAAAAAAAAAAAAAAAAAAACCAGTATCTATCTGTAGCTCCAATGTGCAATGGTTTCCTTACTGTTTTCTCTTTTGAACCAAACATATGGCTTCTTTTCCTTTGTTGCAGTTTGTTTGTTCAGCAATTCAAATATTGATTGTTTTTTCTTCAAAACTTATTGTATAACTTTTAATGATCACATTATAGGTATTATTTAGTTTAAATAGATGAATGCATTTGGAAAAGCGTGTATTCACACAGGACTCTCTGTCAGAATGGCTCTAACATCCAGGATTCTAAGTATTTCCTCTCTTTCTTTTTGATCTCATGGAAAGCTTGATCTCTCTGCAGTATTCATAAGGTTTGCTTCTTCAGGTGTTTTATGAAATTTGCTCATTTAGAGCATCTTTGTATGTGTTAATGCATTGGGAGCTGACTTAGATAAGTTTTACATGACAATTTCCATGAATGGTTGCAGCTCAAATAGTGCTTCATTGCTTTGGAACTCATCAAAGAAGAGATGTCACCAAGTTATGTGTTTCTCTGGATGATTTAATTAATGCTCTTTTATTATTCTATAAGCATACTATGTTATAAAACAATTGAAATGTAATTTGGAGAGAATAGTTTTTTTTTGTTGTTTTGTTTTGTTTTTTTTTTAATTTCAGCTTTTATTTTAGATATACAGAGTACATGTGTAGGGTTGTTACAATGGTAAATTGGACCCATTTAGTTAGAATATTATCCAAGAAATAGTTTTTCAAGCCACAAATCCTTCCCCCACTTCCCCTATTTAGTAGTCCTCAGTGTCTAATGTGTTACCATATTAATGTTCATCAGGAAAAATTAGTAGATAAAAGTGTGAGCTCTAGATCCAGATTGCCTGTGTCTGAAACTCAGCTACAGGCAAATTAGTCGTGTAAAATTTCATAAATTGTAAAATGAGGATAAATACAATACCAGTTTTCATAGCACTTTTGTGGAGATTAAATTAGATAATACATATAAAATACTTAGCAGACTACCTGGTCCTTAATAAATAATCAGTAAGTATTAACCATTATTGCTATTATTGTTATTACCATGCAGTATTTACCTAAAGCAAACAGTAGAACAAGGTGGTATTTTAAAAAGTACATTTTGTTATCTGTTAGTCTGGAAAATGATCTTTGTTGAACATGCATTAAATAGAAATATATTTAGAAGTTAAGTAAGATTTTGGTTCATATACATTCTCAATATATTGGATAATTTATTTTTTTGGACCAAAATGAGGTGTAGTCAGTGTTCAAGATAAAGCATATGAAAACATTTTGCTGGAAGATTAAGGATCACAGAAAAGATTAATAAATTGGCATTACTATAAGAAACTCTATAGTTTAAAAAAAATATCTTACAGGAGAGTTATTTATGCATCATATATTCATCATGCAGTTTTAATATTATAGAAATTTAATATTATACAATGAGAAGAATTATGTTCATTAACAATAAATGACCTATCTCAAAAGCAATTGTATTTGTAATCTGACCCCCTCTCTTCATTTTGCCTTTTTGTATTGAGTCATATGTTTCTCTGCTGCTAAAAAATATATTTAGCTCCATTGCTCAGTAGCTACTTTTAAAGACTATTGAAACCCATCAATGTATGTAAGAATGTTCTCCACTGCTCCTGTATTTGCTTTCCTATAATAGTTATGGTCAAGCACTGCTTGATGGGAACCTAGTAGTCATTTTCAATTGCATAAAATTTACGTAACTTAGTTTGCTAATCATGTCGATAACTATGGAATTGTTATCTTTCTATATTCTTTTTACATTGCAGGAACTGAAAGCCAGAAAAGCATATTTCCCAGAATTTTTCACAGCATATTAGGATTCTTCACTTCCAGGTTAGATTTCACCAATGAGAGCTATTTATATGAGATTTGGTCGGCTAGAGAGATTCAGCAGTAATTGAGTTTTCAGCAGTAGCAGCCAAATGCCTGGATTTTAGCAGGTGATCAGCATGGATTTGCCAAGAAGATTCTGGCTGTTCTCTGACAGATCAACCACTTTGATGATGCAGACAGCTGACAATATAAACATCAGTTCCTGTGATTCTGGCACTGCCTGATTTCTTGAACACTCAGTGGTATGTTCTAGGAGAGTTACTTTCCTAATCCTGCCAATACGTTTTAAAACTTTATTTTTTATAAATAAAAAATTCTTCCTCTTTGAAGTACCTAGAATGGCTTTCTTTTTGAAAAACAACTGAATTCACACTGCAAAACCACAATGTACAATGCTGAGCATAGGGAAAAATATATGGATATAAAATACTATAATGTGTTTGAGACATCTGAAATTTAAATAATGTAATTGACATTTTAAAAGTCAAATAAGACTCTAAAAAGCATTTCCCTCCAGGAAGAAAAGATTTTTATTGATATTTTTATCCACTACTTTATGATAATCAAAAAATTGATACCTAATATGAGATTAGAAAATACATTCTTCTACAGCCAATAATTTATATCATATTTTCATAATTGCCACACTATTCAAATAGGAGAGACATAGAATGAACCTAGGTGCCCATCAATGATAGATTGGATAAAGAAAATGTGGTACACATATACCATGGAATACTACACAGCCATAAAAATTGGACTTATGTCCTTTGTAGCAACATGGGTGGAGTTGGAGGTCAGAATCCTAAGAAAATTAACACAGGAACAAAAAACTAAATATGACATGTTCTTACTTAAACATTGAGCTCACAGGGACATAAACATGAGAATAATAAACACTGTGAACTATTAAATGGAAGAGAGAGAGCGGGAGCCATGAGCCAGAAAAGCTACCTATTGGATACTATGCTCATAACCTGGGTGAAATATATCCAGGTAGCAAACCTGCACATGTACCACCTGTCATCTAAAATAAATGGCAATTTTAAAACAGGAACATAAAGGCATAGCAATAGAAACTAACTAAAATGAAATACAAAGAGTAACAAATGAACAAATTTAAAAAAGAATAGTATCCAGCCTTCTCCCATTAGTCTAAATGCTCATCAAGTGACCAAAACACTACTGGAACATAGATAATAATGTGAAGAATATATTTTCCCTCAACTAGTGGCAGCATAATTCCTCTAAGGAGAAATAAATGGTATATATAAATTATATATACAATATGTCTCATGTGACTCATAGTGAGGTTTTGGTTAATGATGGATTGCATATAAGATTGTGGTCCTATAAATTTATAATACTGCATTTTCACTATACCCTTTATATGTTTAGATACACTAATACAATTGTGTTACAATTACTTAAAGTATTTTTATATTACTTAAGTAATATACTTAAGTATATTCTTATAGTAACATGCTATGCAGGTTTGTAACCTAGGAGCAATAGGCTGAACCATATGGCTTAGGTGCGTAGTAGGCTATATCACCTAGGGTTTTGTAACTACACTCTGTGTTGTTGGTACAATGTCAAAATCAGCTAACAATGCTTTCCTCAGAAAATGTATTCCTGCCATTAATTGATGCTTGACTGTATATTGAATATGGAAGCCCTAAGTTTTCAAAGAGTCAGACCATAACCAACAAAATGATGGCCTTTTAGAGAAAGAAGCCAAGAGAAGAATAAGGAGATAAGAAAGTGGAAAAAGAGAGGAAGATACCAGCTGTGCACAAAATGAATTATCCTTGGGACCCATAAAAATTCATTTTATTTTATACCTGAATACTTTGTGTGATTGAATTGCATGTGTGTGTGAGTGTGTGTATGTGTGTGTGCGTGCACGCAATACAAGGAGTAAATTTGACTTCCGTAGTGATGCAGGCAAACAATTGCTGGTGTGTGAGAACATAGATGCCAGGAGCTGATGAATTCATGGTCTTGGGAATTTGCAAACATTAATGATAATGCTTTGGAGTTCTTCAGGTCAAGAAGTTAAAGTTTCAGGTCAATTTTACCTAGATTTTCGAGGTGAACATCTCAGAAATTTCTTGGCTACACCTCTTCATGCTAATCCTGAAACTTGTCAAGTGCCAGTAACAGTACATTTTTTTTTTTTTTCTACTCTGCACTCTGTTACTTAGAATAAAGATTATCACTGCTGTTCTTAAAAATTATTATAGATGTTTAAGCAGTAAAATGAATGCTGGCGTATGAGTTTGTTTTCATACTGCTATAAAGAACTGCCCAAGAGTGGATAATTTACAAAGGAAGGAGATTTAATTAACTCACAGTTCAGCATGGTTTGGGAGGCCTCAGGAAACTTAACAATCATGGCAGAAGGTGAAGAGGAAACAAGCACCTTCTTCACAAAGTGGCAAGAAGGAGAAGTGCAAGCAGGGGAAATGCCAGAGACTTATAAAACCATCAGATCTTGTGAGAACTCACTTACTATCAGGAGAACAGAATGGAGGAACCACCACCAAGATCCAATTACCTTCACCTGGTCCCACCCTTGACACTTAAGGATTATGGGGATTACAATTCAAGATGAGGTTTTAGATGGGGCCACAGCCAAACCATATCAGCTGGTATTGTACTTTTCAGTTTGTTAGTCAAACACCTATTTTTTTCTGAGTCATTTTACAATTCTGTAATTAAATTAGATCTAATTATTTTAATTGCAAAACGATGACACAGAGTCTCTTAGTTGTTAAACTGTATGCCTAAATTTTAAACAATAAATAGTAGAATATTTTAAAATGCACTTTTACTATAGTTGTCTAAGTGACTCATTTTTCTGGGCTATGAAAAGGTATAAACTGAAAGATTTTTTATTCTAAAAATATAAATATACTGGGTGTAAGTACACAATTTGTATTTTCATTCTGCTGTCAAAAAACCACTCTGTTGATGGCAGTCATTTAGGTTACTGACAACTAAGTTGATGTTTTTGCTTTATTATATTTCATGGGCAATTATTATTAAAATTGTTTCCTAAAATAGGTTGCCAATATAATTCCGTTCTTTTGTCTCATGCAAGAAAAATTCCATATCAAAATCTGACACAAACATATTTCTCTTCTCAAAAGACTGAAAAATAAAACCCCAGAACCTCCTACTAAATATGCAGCAATATTTTTAAAATTTGTAAGTCACAAGTTTAATACTTTTTGTTCTTATTTTTCTTTAGACTCTTAGAGTAAATATGCCTGCCAGAAAATTTTTATTAATGGACTTCCGACTGCTACTTTTCTGCTTGTCCTTTTCCCAAATGCACGTATTTTATTCCGAAGATTTGTAGTTTTGCAAATAGTGTTTAAACATATATCATCAAAGGTAATTCAGTATTAAGACACTTGGTTTTGATAAGCCTTTTTAAAGCTTTCTATTATTATATAATTTTAGATTTAAAGAAGTGTTGCAAAAATTGTAAAGAGAGTTAAGGTAGCATAACTCTACCCAGTCACTAATGCTAATAACTTAACATAGCCATAGTATAATGACCATAACCCAGAAATTTGCTTCTCTTGGTGATATGGAAATATGGTTAGTCTAAATTTAAGTGGATAATACATCTTGAATATTATCATGTATAAAATATCAGAGAAATAATGCAGTTTAAATCAAGTTGTTACTTAGGTTGTGGTTTTCTTTTAACATTTGGTTTACAACTAATTTATTTAGATCACAGGACCTGATGAGGGACAGAATAATAATATTTTGTGCTTAAGATTAAACATTTATTTCAAATACTATAGTAATTTTTATTTTAACATTGTACTAAAATGTTTTCCATAGTATGAATGAGGGACTAATTTAGATTTTCTTCTCTTTTGATCACTTGACTTCTTTGGAATAGATCTTAATGAAGTCTCAAAAATAGCTGACCATAATCAGTATCTTTACAGCAATGAGGCTGGGCATGGTGGCTCATGCCTGTAATCCCAGCACTTTGGGAGGTGGAGGCAGATGGATCATGATGTCAGGAGTTTGAGACCAGCCTGACCAACATGGTGAAACCCTGTAACTACTAAAAATACAAAAATTAGCTGGGTATGGTGGCGGGCACCTGTAATCCCAGCTACTCAAGAGGTTGAGGCAGGAAAATCACTTGAACATCGGAGGCAGAGGTTGCAATGAGCTGAGATTGCATCACTGCACTCCAGCCTGGGCAACAGAGTGAGACTCTGTCTCAAAATAAATAAATAAAGTAAAATAAAATAAAATAAAATAAAGTAAAATAAAATAAAGCAATGAAAAAGCTTTGTTCTGTAGGGAACTGTTTTCCTCTACTATGTAAAATTCATCAGTTCATCACTGAATATAAATCCTGAGTACTCTTGTCCAGTTCTATCTATCTATCTAGGTATCTACCTATCTATCTATCCATCCATCCATCTATCAATAATACATATTATACATATATATATATATAAAATTTGTTCTATTGATATGTTTTGGCTGTGTCCCCACTCAGCTCTCATCTTGAATTCCCACATATTGTGGGAGGCACCCAATGGGAGGTAACTGAATCATGGGGGCAAGTTTTCCCATGCTGTTCTTGTGATAGTGAGTAAGTCTCAAGAGATCTGATGGTTTTATAAAGGGGAGTTTCCCTGCACAAGCTCTCTATTTGCCTGCTGCCCTCCATGTAAGATGTGATTTGCTCCTCCTTGCTTTCCACCATGATTGTGAGGCCTCCCCAGTCACGCAGAACTGTCAGTCAATTAAACCCTTTTTCTTGTATAAATTACCCAGTCTCGGACAGGTCTTTCCTAGCACCATGAAAACAAACAAATATGTCTATGAACAAGTAATTTAGGTAATTGGGATAAAGAATAAATCCACTATAATTTTAGTATGAAGTTGTTTCATCAAGCGTCTAAATACTGTGAAGTAACTGTTGCAAACATTTATTTATTTGAAAATTTTTTACTTTACTGGTTATCTCTCATTCACCTCCCTAAACCTCTCTCCAAGATCCTCTAGCTGCTTTGTGACTATATGAACAACCCTTGGGGTCTGTTGCACTATGGCTTCTGGCGAATGGGGATTAGCTAATGGGGAGCATAGGCAAGAACTGAGAATTAGATAGAAAGACAAGGTCAAAGTAATTATTTATTTGGCTCGTTCTGTGAAGAGTTACTACAAACTGGCAACTTTTATCTTAGAGTGACACTGACTCAGCTTTCTCTCCTGGGTACAAAAAATTATTCCCCTCCCCTAACCCCATTCAGGCTTGAGACACCAAATTTTCCCATTCTTAGTAGTCCTATGACGCTATAGTATCCACACACTGTGTGTGTCTGCAGCGGTTAGGGAGAGGGAAAGAAAGATATATAGGCAGAAACAGACAAAAAAGAGACCATAGAGCATGGAGAAATCAGAAGTCAGAATTCTAGGCTTCATGACCTCAGATAACAGAGATAAGGTAGACACAGAAAGCAAGAAAATTTGCTCAGCACAAATGGTTGTGGTACGACCTGGGCAAATTAGAAACTCATACTTTTTTTTTTTTTTTTTTTTTTTTTTACTTTTCTAGCTCAAGTTCTTTATCTTTCTAATATGTGTCAATCTCATCACTCTTTATTCAAAATTTAAGAATATATTTCTGCAGTTTGACCTGTAACAAAATTATCTTAATAATATTGTTTTAAAGATACTGTTGATAAATTTTATCCCCACTTCGATAACATGTTGACCATTCAACAGTAATTTTCTGAAGACATAAACCCATGGTCTATGGAAATTTCAGGCCTTGGGTGTGAATTAAATAAAATGGTACATACTGTAGAGTGCTGTAGCCAAACTGTAATGGCTTAGTGGCCTTGGAGGAACCCAGTGGTTGCCCTGGATGGACCCCCAGTTCTCTCCATTTTTTTGCTTGTAGTTCTCAAGAAGGACCGTAGAATGTGCCGGAATGTAACATCCTGAGATAGGGGAGAGAGGAGCTGAAACAGCTCATGTTCTGTTCCTCTCTTCCCTAGAAATGTGATGTTTTCCAATGCTTTAGCCAGAGAGTAGTGGAAATCCTGAGGAATATAACCTGGGGTGGGCCATCTTTCGGGGTTCCTCAGCTCAGTCCAGACTCCCTATAACGTTCATGCTATAACCATTATGGCTCCATTACAGAAAACACAAAGGGTAAAATATTCAGAAAACCTATTGTCATATCTGGTTTAAGTCTTTATTGTTTTCAGTTTCCTGTGCCAGTGGCTGGTCTATTTCTTGCATGAAAGTGGGGAAAAGATTCTATCCTCAGTTATTTTTAAAAAACGACTGAGGTTTTTGCTAGTCTATTGTGTATTTTGCCTATTAGAGGACATGGAGCTTCATAACAGGTCACTTTGTTTCCAAGGGCCTGCCCAAGTTTGTGTGCTGCTCATTTGAATTTCATCATTCTTGACTCAAAGAGAAGAGGGTATCGGTGGAAAATAATGTATCCTTTATTGTATGTTTACCACATGCTCTGCACTGCACTAGAAGTACTGTCTAAATGCATATCTGTATAGGTAAAGGCACACATACACTTTCTTGCCTCTCCTTTCTCTCTCTCATTCACAGACACACACGTACATTTTACTCTTTACCACAAATTATTGCATAATTCAAAAGCATGGTGATTTGTCTAAAGTTGACTAAGAAGTAAACATAAAGCAAAGATTTGAACTCAAGTTCTTCTACAACACACTAGAAAAATTAGTATACAAATTACATGCTCTTAATCTACTACAAGGTGATTTTAATTTTAATAATCAGCTTTTATAATATGTTTATCAGTTCATATAATTTTCTTATTCTAGATTTGGTTCATCTGTATTTACATAGGTGCTATCATTACATTCTTCATTTAAAAAATAAATAAAATAGATCCATATGCATCTATTTGGAAAAAGCTAAGAAGGAAAAAAAGGGATTTATGGATAGAATCCAGCAAAACATTATCATGAAGCAATTAGAAAGGCAAAATGTCCAAGTGTCGGGGTCCACTAGAAGAAAAGAAAGAGTGGATTAGGAACTAACTCAGTGTGAAAATGGCTGGTCTAACTGGCAGAAAAGCCCATGTCTCTGTAGGTGATTCTTACAGCTTAAGAACACACACATATATTCCAAGTAATGCATCTTTTATCATACATTTACTCCCCCTTACAATTTCAATATTTTAAATTTATGAATTTCAGAAATGTTTTCCTTAACATAAATCAACGTTTTGACTAGAAAAAATCTGCAAAATGCTTTTCTCACCACATTGAAGATGATTTCATTTTTAAGTAAATGACATGCCATCAATAAGGAGGACTGAGCTCACAAAGACAAGCCTCACTCCCAGTATAAAAACATATGTGTAACTGCTTTATTGCACAATTCATCAAAACAAATTGATTTTAATTTTTTTCTGCAATCACTGCCTTCTATCATGTTTTTCTAAATCTCCCTTTTCCTTAACCAAGTTGTGGGCAGCGTCCATTACTTTATGCTCATGTTCATATATAAGAAGACTATTCAAGTTTAAAATTCTACTCTATGTTCAATTAACATTAGTTATTCTTCTTCCCATCAACACCAGCCATGCTTTAGCAAGAAGGACTTGGGGAGGACAGGGAAAGTATGTTCTTTTGCTGAGATGACTCCTCCATCTGCTCCTTTTCTTCCTCTTTGTGTTTCCTCTCTGGCATATTCATGTGGGAAGGAGGAATAGATGTGAGAGGCAGGTACTTTTTACATACATATTTGTCCACTGTTGTAGACCCCTGTCTGCTGCCGTTTCTTCTTTAAGACAGGCTTGCTTTCATGTAAGACAGGGAACAGAAGCTGTTTATCAAGTGGATAGCATGTGTAAATATTTCATGGATCCTGAAGGCTAAAAACCCTCTGCACAATTTCCTGATGTGAGAAATATAATCCAGCATGGCCTCTTTAATTCCACAACTGTCTACACTGCATCTTTGTTCAGCAGCCAGCCTCCTTAGTGGTGGAGCATAAGTTATTTCAAAGTAGACCTCCTTTACAGCATCCACTTGACCACTGAGAGATTTCCTCATCCTTAGCATTGTAAACAATTGTTTTGCTGGCTACTGCATGACTTTCTTGTATCTATACTGTTCTTTTCAATAATACTCTTTTCCAAGTTCAAATAGTAAACCTAGAGGATAGGTAGTCAGTGTAGTGTATTAGTAGTGAAAGAAATGTTAGTCTACATAATTGTTCCAGTCTTTTTATAAAATACAGGATAATTATTACCTATTTGTTCCCAAATGTAAGTCCTAGTAGCCAATTTTCATATAATAAAGATAATTCCATTTAACTTGACATATAAAAACAATACAAAATAGCATTTTAAAGAAAAAAGAAACCCATTGATGCTAGAAACCATGAGAAAAGAAAACACTAGAATTATATATAGATGTTAAACCCTTTTGGTTAATGGTTTGCAGACTAAGGTGTTACGTGCCACCTGGAGGAGAAGACATAGCATTCACTCTAGTAGAAGAAGGCAGCCAGAACAAAGGCCTGCTTTACTCAAAGACTAGAAAACTGAAACCACTAGATTCCTATTTAAAGCATGATAGGAGAGTTAATCATTAGAAATAGAAACATGGAGCCTGTACAACTCATGGTTGTGAGGCTTGGAATTGCATTTCTACTTGGTAGTAGGTTTTCAACACCAAAATTAAAGAATAGCCTACAGTATGTCCAGACTCACTTGCTACCTTAGAATCACGTAAGCCAGAGCTGCAAGTTGTGAAGGAATGTTTCTGGAGTCAAAGCATATGGAACTCTCTACCGAGGGAAACAACAACCACCAAAAAATACTGCCACTGAAAACTTAGCTCAAAAATAAAAATCCCACTTAATAAAGAAATAAACTATCGTGACAAAAGTCACTTGCCAAAAACAGGAGAACTAGCTCAAGTCAATAATCATTTGCTGAAAAATAATATTGAGTAATTTCAGACAATTTACAAATTAGAGTGGATACAACATATAATATAAAAATTAATATAAAAAACAAAAAATAGATCTGAGATGAAGTGTATGTAATGGTTCTTGTATTGTTCAGAAAGTGATAAACATATAGCATAACTTTCATTTTATCATAACTGAGTTTGCACATTAGTAATTTAAAAGAGACAATTAAAAATTAAAATATAATGTATTTAAAAAGTAAAATCACAAAGAAAACCTGATGTATTCAGAGGAAGGGAAGTGAGAAAAAAAAAAAAAATACAAACCAAAACGGTACACAAAGAAAACAAAATGACATGAAAAAAGCCCAAATAAATCAGAAAGTACAATACATATGTGACTTCAACTTGCCTATAAAAGAACAGTGTCACAGATTGTATTTAAAAACATGCTGCATGATATTTATTAGGTACATGCAGATAACCTAATGATACAGTGAATATGTGAGTAAAGGAATGGAAACAATGCTTTAAGACATCATATTAACATAATATTTTATGTGTATACAATTAATGCCAACATTATACCTTAGCAATATTAATATTTCATTAAAAATAAGAATATAAATGACTGTAACTGAGTGAAAAAAGGTATAGAGAATCAGAAACAGGTAATTAAATCTTTATGCACTGAGTGAGGGGGAAAGCAAAGGTGGTGAAATAAAATGCTCCACTGATCGTCCCTCCTAAAAGGACATCAATTTAACAACTATGTACACGAAAAAGGACATTCGTAAGAACCAAAAATCAGGTGACCACTCACAGTACCTGGTTTTCACTTCATGTCACTGAAAGGCACACTGAAGAGATAGGAAAACAGTCTTGAATTATTGATACCCCCACCCATCAAGACATTGAACTCAGTTTTGCATTGTTATAGCAGAAAACAAAACCAGCTGATGCCCACCTGTGTATAAAGCATTTAAACCAACCCTAGATAGAAGGGAATTGCCAATCCCAGTGGTCCTAATGAGTTTCTGCAAGCCTAGCCACCGTGGGCTAAAGTGCTGTGGGGTCATAAGTAAACTTGAAAGATAATCTAGGCCACAAGAACTGCAGCTCCTAGGAAAGTCCTAGGGCTGAAGTGGGCCCAGAGCCAGTAGACTGGGGAAACAAGTGACCTGATGAGACACCAGTCACGGTGGCTAAGGAGGGCTGGCATTATCCACCTCCTAAACCCAGGCTGCAGAACTTACAGGTTCAAAAGGCTGCATAGCTTATAGGTCCTCCACTTGAGGAGAGGAGAGAGGAGTGGGGAGACTTTTTCTTGCATCTTGGGTACCAGCTTGGCCACAGCAGGGTAGAGCACCAGTCAGAGTCTTGAGGCTCATTTTCTAGGCCTTAGCTCTGAAACATTTCTAGCCACACCCTACACCGGAGGGAAACTTGTTGCCTTGAAGGGAAGGACCTAGTTCTGATAGAACTTATCATTTTGTAAATGAAGAGCCCTTGGCCCCTGAATAACAACCAGCAAAACTCAAGTCCTATGTCAATGGCCTTAGATGAGACTCTCTCTGGCTTCAGGTGACACCCAGCACATTATCAGCTGTGACAGGGCAAGACTCTTTTAACTTTAGAAAAGTAGAGGGAAAAGTAAAGGGGACTTTGTCTTACACCTTAGATACCAACTTGGCCACAGGTGGGTAGAGCACCAAGCAGGCTCTTGGGGTCCCTGATTCCCGGACTTGTCTCTTGGGTGGCACTTATGGACCTGTGCTAGGCCAGAGGGAGAGTCCACTACTTAGAAGGGTGAGACCCAGGCTAGGAAGCATTCACCATAAACTGACTGAAGAGTCCTTTGGCATTAAGGGAACATCAGCAGTAGTCTTGAAGTACTCCTGGCCTGGGGTGATAATGGCTACAGGGTGAGGCTCCTCTGCCTTTGGAAAGAGGAGGAAAGAGTGAAAGGACTACATTTTGTGGTTTAATTGCCAGCTGAGCCACAATACAATAAAACACCAGATAGACTTCTAAGGTTTTTGATTCTAGTCCCTGATTCCTAAATGGCACATATGGACCCACCCAAGACCTAGGGCAACTCATTGCCCTGAAGGGAAGAATACAGACCTAGATGACTTCGTCAGAGTCTGATTGCAGAGCTCCAGGGTCAGTAGTCCCTGGCAGTAGCCAGGAAGTAATTA
This sequence comes from Theropithecus gelada, assembly GCF_003255815.1. Classification (NCBI taxonomy): domain Eukaryota; kingdom Metazoa; phylum Chordata; class Mammalia; order Primates; family Cercopithecidae; genus Theropithecus; species Theropithecus gelada. Next base: position 100,856,934 of record NC_037673.1, read on the forward strand.
CAGCAGGCCTTGGGTGAGACCGAGTGCTGTGTTGGCTTCAGGTCTGACCCAGTGCAATCATAGTGCTGGTGGCCACAGGGGTGCTTGTGTCACTCCACCCACCCCCCCACTTTAGGTAGCTAAGAACAGAGAGAGAAACTCTATATTTGAGAGAAAGTAGAGAAGAGATCAAGAGTCTCTGCCTTGTAATCCAAAGAATTTTCCTGGATCTTGCCTAAACTATCAAGGTGTTATCTCTATGAGTCTGCAAGAACCACAGCATTACCAGGCTTGGGGTACCCCCTAAAGGATATACAGCTTAGATCATAACACCCAAGTTTTTCAAATTTCCAAAAAGACTTCCCAAGAAAGATGGCTGCAAATAAGCCCAGACAGTAAAGACTATGATAAATACCTAACTCTTCAATGCCTAGACACCAAAGAACATCTACCACCATCAACACCATCCAGCAAAATATAACATCACCAAATGAACTAAATAAGGCACCAAGGACCTATCCTGAAGGAAAAGAGACATGTGACTTTTCATACAGAATTCAAAAGAGCTGTTTTCAGGAAACTCAAATTCAAGATAACACAGATTCTCTCAGACAAAGATAACAAAGATATTGAAATAATTAAAAATATTCAAGTAGAAACTTTGGGGTGGAATCTGCAATTGGAATACAGAAGAATGCATCAGAGTCTTTTAACAGAAGAGTTGATCAACCAGAAGAAAGAATTTGTGAGCTTAAAAACAGACTATTAGAAAATACACAGCCAGAAGAAACAAAAGGAAAAGCAATAAAACAAAATGACATGCCTAGAGAATATAGAAAACAGCTGCACAAAGGCAGATCTAAGTAATTGGACTTAAAGAGGAGGAAGAGAAAGAAACAGGGGTAGAAAATTTATTCATAGGGATAATAAAAAAACTTTCTAAATCTAGAGAAAGCTAGGAATATCCAAGTATAAGAAGGTTATAGAACACCAAGAGATTTAACCCAAAGAAGACTACCTCAAGGCATTTAATAATCAAACTTCAAAACATCAAAAATAAAGAAAGAATCCTAGAAGCAGCAAAATAAAATAAACAAATAACATACAATGGCACTCTAATATGTCTGACAGTGGACTATTCAGCAGAAACATTACAGGTCGGAAGAGAGTGACATGACATATATAAAGTGCTGAAGGAAATAAATGTTTACTCTAAAATGGTACATCCAGCAAAAGTATCCTTCAGATATAAAAGTCAAATAAAGACTTTCCCAGACAACAAAAGCTGAGAGATTTCATCAACACCAGACTGTCCTGCAGAAAATGCTAAAGAGAGTACTTCAAAGTATGCTAATGAGCAATAATAAATCATCTGAAGGTACAAAACTCATTGACAATAATAAATACACAGAAAAACACAGAATGTTATAGCACAGTAATTTGTGGTATGTAAACTCTCTTATCTTAAGTAGAATGACTAAATAATGAAACAATAAAAATAATGACTACAATAAATTTTCAAGACATATGCAATACAATTAGATATAAATAAAAACAACAAAAAGGTAAAAAGCTGATGGACAAAGTTAAGGTAGATTGTTTTTATTAGTTTTCTTTTTGTTCATTTGTTCAATGTTTGTTTTTCTTTGTGCTTGTTTTTTTTTTTTTTAATGCTTGTTTTATTTTTGCTTATTTGTTGGCTCATTTGTTTAGGCAAACAATATTAAGTTGTTAAGTTGGTATCACTAAAATAATGGTTTATAAGACAGTGTTTTCAAACTTCATGGTAACCTCAAGCCAAAATCATTTTCTAAAATAATCTTCTCTAAAAGGAAGACAGGAAGGAAAGAAGGAAGAAAAGATAGCAAAACAAGTATAAAATAAGTAACAAAATGGCAGGAGTAAGTCCTTACTCATCAATGGCAACGTTGAATGAAATAGACTAAACTCTACAATCAAAAGACATAGACTAGCTGAATGAATGAAAAAGCAAAACCCAATGATCTGTTGCTTAGAAGAAACACGCTTCACCTATAAAGATAGTCAAAGAGTAAAAATAAAGGGATAGGAAAAGATATTCTATGCAAATAGGAACCAAAAAAGAGCGGGAGTAGCTATACTGATATCAGAAAAAGTAGATTTCAAGACAAAAATTATAAGAAGAAAGATGTCAGTTCAGCAAGAGGACATAACAATTTGAAATATATATGCACCCACCACTACAGCAACCAGATTTATAAAGCAAATATTATTAGATAAAGAGAGAGAGAGTCACCAAAGCAATAATAGTTGGAGACTTCAGCACCCGACTTTCAGCTTTGAATAGATCTTTCAGAAAGAAAATCAACAAAGAAACATCAGACTTAATCTGCATTATTGATCAAATGGCCCTAACAGATGTTTACAGAACACTTCATTCAAGGATGCCAAATACACATTCTTCTCCTCAGCACATGGATCATTTTCAAGGATAGACCATATGTTAGGTAACAAAACAAGTCTGAAAACATTCCAAAAATTTTTTTAATCATTTCAAGCATCTTGTCTGAACACAGTAAACTAAAACTAGAAATCAATAAAAAGAAAAATTTTGGAAGCTATATAAACACATGAATATTAAACAATACATACTCTTAAATGACAAGTGAGTTAATGAAGAAATTCAGAAGGAAATTTAAAAATTACTTCAAACAAATGATAATGGAAACACAACATACCATAACCTATGGGATACAGAGAAAGAAGTGCTAAAAGGGAATATTTTGGCTATCAGTGCCTGGATCAAAAAAGAGAAACAAAAATTCAAATAAACAACCTAATGATGCATCTTAAAGTATTAGAAAAACCAGAGCATCTCAGACCAAAATTAGTAGAAGAAAAGAAATAATAAACATTATAGCAGAAATAAATAAAATCAAAATCTATAAAGCATACAGAAAATCAAGGAAACAATAAGTTGATTTTTTTTAAGTTAAAACAAGACTGAAAACCTTTAGCAGACCAACTAAGAAAAAATGGAGAAGAGCCAGATAAATAAAATCAGAGATGAAGAAAAAGTCATTACAGTTGATACCAGAGAAATTCCAAGGGTCATTAATGTCTACTATTAGCAACTATATGTCAATAAATTAGAAAATATAGAGGAAATGGACAAATTCATAGGCACATAAAACCTACCAAGACTGAGCCACAAAGAAATCCAATACCTGAACAAACCAATGACAAGTAATGAGATTAAAGCCATACAAAAATATCTTCAGTAAAAAAAAAAAAAAAAAAAAAAGTCTGGGACCCGATTCTGGGATACTAAGTTTTACCAAACATTTAAAGAAAAAACTAATACCAATCCTACTCAAACTATTCTAAAAAATAGAGGAGGAGATAATACTTCCAAAATCATTCTATGAAGCCAGTATTACCCTGATACTAAAACCAGGCAAAGACACTTTAAAGAAACAAAACTACAAGCCAATATCTCTAATGAATATTGGTGCAAAAATTCTCAACAAAATACCAGCAAACAAAATTCAACAATACATGTATTAAATATAATACATTCATCATAACCAAGTGGGATTTATCCCTGGGATGCAAGGATGGTTCAACATATGAAAACCAATCAATGTAATACATCATATCAACAGAATGAAAAGGACAACAAGCATATGATAATTTTACTTAATGCTGAAAAACCATCTGACAAAATTTAACATCCCTTTAGGATAAAAGCTTTAAAAAAAACTGAGTATATAAGCAGCATATCTCCACAAAATAAAGGCCATATATGAATCACCCACAGCTAGCATCATACTGAGTGAGGAAACACTGAAAACCTTTGCTCTAAGATGTGGAACATGAAAACAATGCCCCTTTTACCACTGTTATTTAACATAGTGCTGGAAGTCTTACCTAGAGCAATCAGACAAGAGAAAGATATAAAGGGCATCCAAACTGAGAAAGAAGAAGTCCAGTTATCTTTGGTTGCTGATGATATTATGTTTCAAAAAACCTAAACACTCCAGAAGAAAACTAGTAGAATCGACAATTGACAAAAAAATTCAGTAATGTTTTAGGTTACGAAATCAACGTACAAACATCAGTAACATTTCTATATGCCAATAATGAACAATATGAAAGCGAAATAAAAAAGTAATCCTATTTACAATAGCCAGACATATAATTAAATATCTGAAAATTAACCTAACCAAAGAAGTGAAAGATTCCTTTAATGAAAACTGTAAAACACTGATGAAAGAAATTGAATAGGACACCAAAAATAAGAAAGATATTCCTTGTTCATAGATCATATGAATCAATATTATTAAAATGTCCATACTAGCCAAAGTCATCTACAGATTCTATGCAATTCCTATCAAAATACCAATGACATTCTTCACAGAAATAAGAAAAGTCCTAAAACTCATATGAAACCACAAAAGAACCATAAATAACAAAAATAACAGACCCTAAGCAAAAATAACAAAACTGAAGGAATCATATTTCCTGACTTTAAATTACTACAGAACTATTTTATTCAAAACAGCATAGTACTGGCACAAAAACAGACACATAGACCAATGGAACAGAATAGAGAACCCAGAAACAAATCCGCACCCCAACAGTGAACTTATTTTTGACAAGGTCCTAAGAATATACATTGCAGAAAAAACTCTTTAATAAATGGTACTGAGAAAACATACTATCTATATGCAGAAAAATATTAGACCTCTATCTCTCACCACATACAAAAATTAAATCAAAATGGATTAAAGCCTTAAATTCAAGACCTCAAACTACAAAATTACTACAAGGAAGCATTGGGAAAACTCTCCAAGATATTGATCTAGAGAAAAATTTTCTGAGTAATATTTCACAGGAACAGGCAACCAAAGCAAAGATGGAGAAATGGGATCACATCAAGTTAAAAAGCTTCAAACAGCAAGGAAAACAATCAACAAATTGAAGAGACAATCCACAGAATGGGAGAAAATATTTGCAAAGTACTATGTGACAAGGGAGTAATAATGATAATATAAAAGGAGCTTAAATAACTTTATAGAAAAAAACTATTATCTGATTCATAAATGGGCAAAAGATTTGAATAGACATTCAAAAGAAGACATAGAAATGGCAAACAAGTATACGGAAAGGTGCTCAACATCACTGTTCATCAGAAAAATGCAAATCAAAACCTACAATGAAATATCATCTCACCCCAGCTAAAATGGGACATACCCAAAAGACAGGCAATAACAAATGCTGGTGAGGATTTGGAGAAGAGAATCCTCATATACTGCTGGTGGGAATGTAAATTAGCATAATCACTATGGAGAACAGTTTGGACTTTCCTCAAAAAACTAAAAATTGAGCTACCGTGTGATCCAGCCATCCCACTGCTTGGTATATACCCAAAAGAAAGGAAATCAGTATATCAAAGAGATATCTGTACTCCCATGTTTGCTGCAGCACTGTTTATAATAGTCAAAACTTGGAAGCAACCTAAGTTGACAGATGAATGGATAAAGAAAAGTGGTACATATGCACAATGGAATACTATTCAGTCATAAGAAAGAATGAGATTCAGTCACTTGCAACAACGTGGATGAAACTAGAGGTAGTGATTTTAAGTGGAACAAGCAAGGCATAATATACATTCTCACTTATTTGTGGGATCAAAAAATTAAAATAATTGAAATTATGGACATAAAGAGTAAAATAATGATTTTCAGAAGCTGGGAAGGGCAGTAGGGGGCTGTTGGGAAGATGGGGATGGTTAATGGGTACAATAAAATAGAAAGAATGAATAAGATCTAGTATTTGATAGCACAACATGGTTACCATAGTCAATAATAATTTAACTAGAAGGTATGATTGGATTGTTTGTAACACAAAGGGTAAATGTTTGAGGGGGATGGATACCCCATTTTCACGACATTATTATGCATTACATGTCTATATCAAAATATTTCGTGTACCCTATAAATATACACCTACTGTATACCCACAAAAATTAAAAATAAAGAGTTTTAAAAAGAATATGCAGGGAACAATAGAGAGTCAAAGTATATATAGTACAAATTAATAAAATTGTTCATTGAAATAAACAAGTTTAGGTAGGTTCAGAGTAGAAGACCTCACACTTTCTAATAGTAATAACAACATTAATGTTGTCTTATGTTGAGAGCTTTCATTTTTAATGAGATACTACCTGATCTGATTTGGACTTAGGGCAATATGAGTGCATATGGGCCTTGTTGACAATGCTGTTTTATTTCAGGATATTAAGGCAGTTAGTTATACAAATTTCAGTAAGTATCTTTTTCTCTTTATCTTCTCTCTTGAACTCTTTATTTCTCCAAATGACAATTCTTTAAACTACTTACCAGGAAGCATTACTGGGTGCCTCTGTCCTAGGGGTCCTATGGAACAGGCTGGCGAAGTAATAGGCTATATGTAGGCGTGCAATTGTTTCTATGAGCACTTCTCACCTGGTTTCCAACTCCATAAATTATTATAATCTTCCTTTGTAACAGGTAATCCCAGGATTCTGCTGTCTCCCCGGGATTAAACCTTTTTTTTTTTTTTTTTTTTTGCCTAGGCTTTAGGCTCCTGACCACTGTATTCTGAGTTTTATTTTGGAAGAATGGTGAGGGAGGAGAGGAGGCCAGTTGTACTCTACATAAATTTGAAAATAAGTTTTTGTGGCAGGGCGCGGTAGCTCACGACTGTAATCCCAGCACTTTGGGAGGCCGAGACAGGCGGATCACGAGGCCAGGAATTCGAGACCAGCCTGGCCAACATGGTGAAACCCCGCATCCACTAAAAATACAAAATTAGCCGGGCATGGGTGCACACGCCTGTAATCCCAGCTACTCAGGAGGCTAAGGCAGGAGAATCACTTGAACCTGGGGGGCGGAGGTTGCAGTGAGCTGAGATCATGCCACTGCATTCCAGCCTGGGCAACAGAGTGAGACTCCGTCTGAGAAAAAAAAAAAAGAAAGAAAGAAAGAAAATAAGTTCATGTTTTCCATTCTAGAACTCGTCAGCAAAATCAAAAACTCACAATTCTATGGAAGTAATTAGCAAGTTTTTTATGAGAGTTATTCATGGCTAGCCCTTTCACTTGACACTCTTGTTTGAGAAATTAGCTATGCTGTATCTATTTTTTATTCAATTTCTGCTTTTCAAAAAGATGTTGAAGTATTTTTTATAATGTAACTTCTTCCATTTTCCTTATCCAAGGATGCAGTTTAATTTTATTTTTGTTATAATTAATATACCCATAGTAGTTTATATAGTTTGGATATGTGTCCCTTCCCAAATCTCATGTTGAATTGTAATCCCCAGTGTTGGAAGTGGGCCTGGTAGGAGATGATTAGCTCATGGGGGTGGGTTTCTTATGAATGGTGTAGCACCATCATCCCCTTGGGACTGTCCTCCCCATTGTTTGTAAGTTCTTGCAAGATCTTGTTGTTTAAAATGTGTGGCAGCCGACCCAAGCTAGTGGCCATGTTATTTCCTCTGCACCTGATGGCAGCCACTGGAGCCAGAGCCTGACATCTCTACCACTTCCACCTTCTGCTCTGCAGGTCCCAACCCTCTTTCTGTTTCATTGCACTCAGATGGGTCAGCCCAGAGGTCTGTGTGGCCATGAGAAATTTCTTGCACTCCTATAATGAGCCTGGCATTGTGATGAAATACTTTCTCCCTGTCATTTGAGTGAATCTTCTAAACAGCACTAGGAGATAATGATGATTGAATTGAACAATTAAGAGTTCTGAAGCCAAAGCTCTTGAGATTAACAATGGCAGGGAAATCATCACCTTTTAAAGTAATTCTCTTTGGAGATGGTGGAGTTGGGAGGAGTTATCTTATGAACAGATATGTAACTAGTAAGTTTGATACCCAGCTCTTCCATAATTGTATGGTGTAGAATTTTTAAGTAAAGATTTGGAAGTGGATGGATATTTTGGTACCATGTAGAATTGGGACACAGCAAGTCAGGAGCGATTCTGAAGCCTGAGGATGCCATTTTACAGAGGTTGTGACTGCTGCCTGCTTACTTTTAGTGTTGACAATTCCAAAGTTTCCAGAACTTGAGTAACTGGAAAAAAGAATTCATATATTTTGCTGATGTGGAAGAACCCAAAAGCTTTCCTTTTGTGATTTTGGATAACAAGACTGACATAGCGAACAGCAGGTGTCTGCAGAAGCAGCCCAAGCCTAGTGTAGGGACGACAGCGACTATCCTTAATTTGAAACAAGTGCAAAAGATGCCACAAATGTGGCAGCAGCATTTGAAAAGGGGCTTCAAAAAGTTCTTGCTACCAGGGTTAGGTCAGATCACTTGATTCAGACAGTGATGATCTGACTTCATCGAAACCATTGGTCAATCTTCATCGAAAGCCCAAGCCTAGCTCATCTTAATGTTGATTGTTAAAGACATTGTTGATGCATTCTAACAACTCACAGGTATACACAAAATCAACATGGGAATGGAGAAGAGAATTAGCATTTGCAGCAGTGTATATCATCTATGAATAAAATTAAACTAATGTATATTTCTGCTTCAATAGTTGGTGGGAGAAGGAATACATCCACTCATGGAGGAATCTATTTACTGAATAATGGCACTTTACATTTATAAATTGCAACAGTTGTTTAATAACATTAATTTAAATATGTAAGTCAGATAGCTAATACATGAGATGATAAAGACTTTAATTACAATTAAAACAAGAAACTTAACTATTCTAGAAATTATGCTTGAATTTTTTCCTGGGAAAATGGAGAACTACTTTTTATATGTGTATCTTTTTATGCAATTATCACTGTATTCTTGGTTCAGGGAAATATATATCCAAAAGCAATAGTATTAGATATTAAATATTAAAATCTAATGTATTTGGAAAAAAAAGTGTGTGGCACCTCCTCCCTCTCTCTCTTCTTCCTGCTTTCACTATGTGATGTACCTCCTCTCCCTTTACATTCTGCCATGAGTGTAAGCTTCCTGAGGCCTCCCCAGAAGCAGATGCCCCTATGTTTTCTGTACAGCCTGCAGAACTGTAAGCCAATTAAACTTCTTTCCTTTATAAATTTCCAAGTCTTAATATTCTTTATAGCATTGCAAGAATGGTCTAATACAATAGGTATTATGTAAAATTCTAAGTTGATCAATATATTCAACATGTTTTCCTCTGTTTTATAATTGACATATCAATTAATATATATCATAGAAAGAAGTTTTTCTAGATCTTTATTTGCTAAAGGTTTGTCATTGCTCACCTGTTTTCTCTTTTGCCAAAAGAAAGAAGAAGTGTGAATCTGATAATTCAAAGTTCAAGAACATTAATTTAGACATGTGACTAGTTGGCTAGGCTGCTATTATTACCAAGCATAAATCTATATATTATTTCTTAATTTACATTCCTCTCTGACACGCGAGATGAATAAATTAAGGCAGAACTGGTTCTTCAAGGCAGATCAGGCACATTATCCTTTTTTTAAAAATCCTATTCTTTATTTTGTTGCCACATTGTATTTTTAGAGAAAACAGACTAATCTATTAGAACCCTTTGTTTCTTTTCCTTTCTTTAGGTGGCTGCTGAGAATGTAGTTATAAATGTACTTTGAATACAGGTCTTAAAAATCTGGAAAGTCTAGCTTAAATTTTTGGTCTTAATCACTGATGTTGATCCTACTATATGACATTTGGGTATGGGCATTAGGCTCATTTTTAATAAAGCATTAATTGATTTCCCATTTCTCAGGAACTCCAAGGAGAGGAGAGATAACTTGCAGGACAAGACTGAGATGTTTTTAAGTATACTATCAAAACACCATTTATATTTTTTGAATACTTCTCTGGAAAAATAAAAGTTGGAACTTTTTAACACTTTACCAAGATATTGTTTTGACCTTCCATTGGTGTGCTATCTCAACCAAGACTAAAGACTGTTTAGAAGTAACAGACTCAACCTTGTAACCTGAAGATAATTAGATCAGACAAGTTTTACAATGAGCAAAAACCAAGAACAGACAGAAAAGAGACTCAGAGAATCCTGACAAAAAGGGCTAACCACAGCTTACTACTTTCCAAGACTTGGACTCTTGCCATCATATGTACTTCATTGCTATGTCAAGAAGCAAGTCCTGACAGAATTGCATAATAAGATCTGAGCAGTATTCTTATTGACTGCTAAAAACCTGAGATTCTTTATAGGGTTAGAAAATAATTTAGACTTTTTATTAGTTTCCTATTGATGTTGTAACAAATTACCACAAACTTGGTGGCTTTAAAAAATATAAATTTATTATCTTACACTTTCGAAGGTCAGAAGTTTTCAACTCAAGCTGCCAAGAGGTTTGAGTTTCTTTTGGAAACTCTAAGAGAAAGTGAATTTTTCTGTCTTTTCTGGTTTTCAGAAGCTGTTTGCATTACTTGGCGAGTGGGCACTTCCTTGCATATCTACAATCTTTTCATCCATTGTTACTTCTCCTTCTCTTTGACCTTCTTGCTGGCATCTTATATGAACTTTCATGATTACAATAGTCCCATCTGAATAACCTGGATCAATAACCACATCACAGGATGCTTAACTTAATCCCCTAGACCAAGGCCCTTTTGCTGTGTGAGTTAACATATTTACAGATATATGGAATTAGGATGGGTGCAACTTTAGAACGATATTATTCTATGCAATGTTGTATAGAGTTCTGTAACAGTAGCTGGTGAGTATATTTGCTGCCCCAATAAGATTGGATGTTATCCATTTGATTTAAAAATTACTTGGCATTGCTTTTAGCAACAGTGTTTTCTAAAATTTAGAAATCAAAAATAATATATCTTTAATGACACTTAAATTTGACAACCAAAAACTGCTACAGCTTTAAATATTGTATTCATACTTTCACATCTGGTGATATAAATTGCAAGATTTGTCTCTGAATCAGAATATTCAGCAAAATCAAACAATTTACTACAAGTGTGTGTCCCTTTAACGTGCATTATCTTATGCTTCCCCTTCTGCTATATAATATTCAGCTCCTCAAACTTTAATGCTCAGGCTTGACTACCAATCTGGATATTGTGCTCTTTGTTTTCTCCCAGATCTTGCATAGTCACATAAAACAAGTAAAAGTTATAGTTTTCACAGGAGGGAGATTTAGCAGGTGAAATCTATTTTTTGTGAAAATGAATATTATACATTTTATTATATATACAAACGAATAGTACACATATAGCTATGTAAAAACTAGTTAACATAGTAGAAAAAAACTATAATAATTTATTGGCACAAGTATGAGATTATATATTAGTTCTCATTTTGCTCAGAGTTTAACTTTTGTCAAATTACTTAAATGCTTTAAGCCTAAATTTATTTGAATTACAGATATGTGCTACCTAAGAATATTTGTGTAATGTTCAAGTAAGAGCATGTGTGTGAGCTTAGAACAGTAATTAATACTTGATAAGCCTCAATAAATTATAATCACTATTATAAAAAATCATAAATTTCTTCCCTGTATCTACTGAAAGTCCTGTACCTCAAAACTAAGTAACATATGATAGAAAATGTCAAGTTCTCCAATCACTTTATAAATTGTATTCTTCCCAAAACTTCTTTAGTACAAAATGGCAAATAGTCTAATTTACTATTAAAACTCATTTTCAATTTGTTCAGTTTTGACTTGCTGTGTTAACAACCCAGTTATGTAAACCAGTGCTAATACCCATTAGGTTTAATTGACTTCTTAATAGGAGTAGATTAGTCATTCCCCAAAGTCATCAATTAATATTATGCTTTACATCTAATTTAGTTAAATTTCTTCAAAAATCAATAGTGCAGACAGAAATTCTACCTTCAAAATCATTAAATTATTTGAGATTTGTTATGGTTTGTGAACAGTCATTTTAATTTTATAGAGATGAAAAGTGTCCTCACTTTAAATTAATGAACAGGGGCTGTTATAGTGTACATTATTTGAGGTTTGTCTTTCTGGACTCAAGAAATAATAGGCGGAGAGGACTGAAAGAATGCATAAACATTTGTAATCTAGATGTTCTAACCAGCAATAATTAAAGGGCTAAATTCAAGAACTACAGAAAAGAGTTGTTACAAACTTAGATATCAGATCCTGAGAGGTATACATTATGTCATTAACTATAGTCACCACATTATGCAGTAGATTTCAAACACTTCTTTCTGCAGTCAAAATGAATCTTTGTACCCTTTGATTGACATCTCCCCATTACCTCCCCAGGCTCTGATAACTACCATTTTACTCTCTTAAAAATCCCACAATATACATATATATCAAAACATCACATCATGCCCCGTAAGTACAGTTATTTGTTTAGTAAAAATAAAAATAGACATTTTAAAAAGATCATCCGAGGTGAAGTGTGCCTTCTCAGTATTTCCATTTTGTCCACTACAAACAAGCACAACTATAGTACATGTAGCTTGCTTCCTAACTTAGCTATTAAATTTGTTGCTTTAATATTTGTTGGTATGATGAATAAAAAAAGAGTAGACACATCAATGGGATCTGATACTGATCTATCAAAATTTTAACTTAATTGTTCATTTCTTGATGAACTTTAACTCAACCCCTAACATATTTAATTTCATCAAATTTCCAATCCAAGCTTCTTTATTGCTCCTACTAAAAAAAATTAAAATTAACTCTATATAAATGTTTTTAATTATGTTCTTCTTTTGATGGTTTTGACTTCTTTAAAAATGTTAAGTCACTGAAGCCAAATTATTTAAAATCCTTTCATAATTTGTTGACTGAATGTGATTAATACATTTTGAATATTTTTATTTTAGTGCTCAGAAATATTTAGATTATTTAAAATTGGGCTATCTAATATTGTCATATTCAATAAAAATAGAACTTAGTTCTGACAGAAGAGTGTCATCCTTCAAGTGATCTACAAAAAAAATTATTTGCATGGTTTCATATTAGTGTCAAAATCTTTTAGAAAGCCAGAGGTGGCCATTTAATTCCTTTAAGATGTGTTTATGCTCATATATACCTCAAAGGAACATGATGTAAATGGATATTACTTATATTTAAGAGAGTGCACAAGGTTATAAAAGTTGCTGAGCAACATGGGAGTTAGTGCTGACTAGGAATTATGAATTGTGTGGCAAGGCTAAGATAGCAGTGGAGTTTAAAGCTAAAAATTAATAATGTATGATTGTTATCTTCTCCAGCCTTGCTATGAATACTAAGGTTATAGTTAATATTTTCTAGTTAAGTTACTTCAAGGTTGAGTTTTGCCATATCCAACATTGACAATGAGTCAATAAAGTTCGCCATTGAAATATCAAGTTATTATAAATGTGATAGACTATGGTATGTAAACAAAGAAAGACATCAGTAAAGATTGGTTGATACTGATAGAGTAGAAGTTGAAAAGTGCAGGTAAATGAGTAAGATTTAATGAGGTTAGTAACTAGAGGAGAATAGAAATAAAAGAGTGAGAATAGGATGCATAATTGTACTTAGATTGTAAGAGTTTTGAGTTTCAGATACCAGAGGAAGAACAGTTGCCAATAATGATAAAATTCAGATATGGTTGTGGAAAATAAAGGATCAGATCAAATCACTCAAGAGGCTAGGATATAGGAATATTTGTCTGCATGAGGTTTGGATTCACCCAGGTTGATATCAACTATTGGTCTAGTAAAGCAGATCTTATTTTTAGGTGATGAGCTTATTAAATGAGAAAATCTAACCAGAATATTACTAAACAAAAAAACAAGAGAGATAGATGCCATGAATCTTAAGTGTAAATAATTGGAGCTATTGCAGCTTAAGGTGGATATGTTGTTTGTTTTGAAAGGGTTGTGCTGGCTTTGGTTGAGAGCAAATAAAGTGGCTATTGCAGCACTGTGAAGATACTGAGGAGCTTGTTGACTTCATTTGGGAAGCAATCACTGTCAAATAATCTTTAGTGAGTTAACTTCTAAAGTGTTGAGTCTAACAAAGAGGAGAGATGTTTTGTTCATGGGTATCTTAAAATGAAGTACACGCCTAAGCTCTATCTGTATGTCAGAAGTAATCTTTTCTTTTTGACTCCAGACTAGAACATTATCTTGTGTGTATTGTGAAATGAAGTCAAGAGCCAAAAGGCAGGATTAGTTGGTGCTCCCAAAATTTGGAGGCAGTAATAAAAGTATAGGTATACACTAGAACTTTCCTAATTTCAGTGGATTCAAACATGTAAATCTCTCTCTCTCTCTATATATATATATATATACACATATATATATATATTTATACAATTCGTCTTCTCTGCAGACTTTTGTATATCTATGTAGATACATTTTATAGATGTATATATATAATTTTTTATGTATAGCCAGTTGTTTATGTTCATATCATTTTGGATTTATCTGAACTTTGGCATGCAGAATTTGTGAAACTTGTTATATAAATCTTTTAAATGGTTCATGCGTGAAGCACAGCATAACATGTACTAGGCAGAGGATTATTTTCAAATCCGATAATTACACCACTGATATTTTAGGCATAGATTACTTTTTTTTCTTCTAAATCATGGAATTCACTTTATGTTTCCCTATGTTTCCACAGCCACTCCACTTAATTCATTGGTATTAAATTTTTTTCAAACACATGGAGGCCTTACACGATCTGTCAAGGAAAAAGAAACTTGTCAATATTGATATATATATGAGTTACCTTTTATGTGAATTCTTTGATAGTAGAATTTCAATAGTAGTAGATGCAGTGGAATCAATAAGGGACAGAAAAAAGATTCCTTTAGCAAATATTACTAGGAAATGGTAAAAATGTATATCATAAAGCAGAATTTAAACTTGATGTTCTGAACTCCTGCTCTATGAGGTTATTTCATTATTGATATAATAAATCTTTGATTGAAGAGTTCAAAAAGCTTGGAAATAGCTCCAAAATCTATTTTCCAATGATAGTAAAACTAATGGCTAAAGTATGATATTATACTCTAAGGTGTATGTGTGAAATAGCAATAACTTAATATTCTTGAATTATCTTGAAGAATATTTGAGTCCCATTTAGAATAGTATCATAGGCAATAAATGGCAGGTTGGAATTTTGGAAATCTATTAGAATGTATATAAGGAAAGCATAATTTAAACAAACAAACAAAAAAAACTCCTCAAATCAACTATCTCTACATGTGGAGAATCTATCGGCTGCTGTGTCCTTCCACTGAAAATTAAAGAAGAATTAGAATTAAGAAAATTCTCAAAGTGGAATAAAAGGAACAATGAGAAAGCCTGTAAAAGTGATTAGCGATATACTTTAGTTCTAAAAATGGAAAACATTAAATATATCAGTTATTTGGCTATTTGGCTATTTATACTTTATAATCATTACTTAATATATTCAAATCCAAATGGAAATTCAGAGATTTTTTTGTTTAAATATATTTATCACTGATATAAAAGGAAATTACAAATAAATAAAAAGGAAAGCACAAAAATAACAAGGGAATGAAAATAATTGAATATAATCCTTCAGAAAAATCAAAAGTAGAAATGTACAGTATATTTTTGAAAAGAATTAGTATATAAGAAGATTAGAAACATCAACCAGTGATGAGATACATAATTTGGAAACTGAAAAAAACTGAGAAAATGGTGGTTAAATTTAATTTTTTTATCAACTTAATCATGTATCTTTACATTTCATTTCAATATGTAATTAAAACTGGTCATGTAAATTTGCCATTTAGTAAGCTATTCACTAAAAAAATGTTCCTACAGCTCTCTAGGAAGAACAAGAAAAATGCTTAGAAAAGTTGAAAATTAGATTCAAGAACCATTTATTTCTTCCTAGGTAAGAGTGGCTGAAATTGAGAGAAAGAAAAATGGCCTCAGTTACTATTCTTTACTTATGGAATAGGATGCATTGCCACAACTTCCTTCTGAGGAAATTAAAATTACATGCTATGGTAGTATATTCATAACCAGAATATGTCTTAATTTCTTTGTCACATGTTACATTTTAATAAGTTAATTTGCCAAAGAAAATGTATTTTGTCAACCCAAAGAATATTAACTTATGTGTGTATAGGTATATGTGAGTGTGTGTTTATGCAGCAATCTCTTCCCACATGTGTTTAATTAATTAGGCATTTTTTTCTCCTTACTTTGTACTTTGTTTATACTACTGGAGGCTCACAGGGAGTTAAAAGAAAACCCTAATTACCTGCCTAACATATTTTATAACACATGAGTGATGAATTAATACCAAAAGTTTATTTGAAGCAAATATTGTATTTGGAGGCAAAATGTTTGAAGGTTTTATTACAGTGGTCTAACAAATATTGAGTCTTTAATGGGAGAATTGCTCACTGGAGTAAATTAAAACTGGAAGTTGAAGCTGCAAATATTCACAGAGGGATTCAGTGTATAATTTTAAATTGCCAATAGCCTGGTTTAACATTTTAGCATTCAATCATCTTGGCAGAATCAGACTTCTTGACACAGGTGCACAGCAGGAGCCTTGTAAGAACCTTACTGAAGAGGACTGGTCAGGATTTTACAGTTTCATCTTCTGTTTGTTACCAACATGTCATTTCATATCTCAGTGAGCTTTGCTAATAATAATATAAATGAGATGTTTCAAAATACTTTGGCTTTTTTAATCACAGATTTTAATAAAACCATAAAAGTCATAATAATTTTATAGCCTCAAGGTAGAACAATTAAAAATGATATGCCTTATTAAGAAAGTAAGAAACTTCTTTGATGAAGTTAGAGGTTAAATTTGGAGGAGTTTAGATATTTAGTAAACTGTAACACTAACATTTAATCAAATTAGTTGGTAATTTTGAAGACTGGAGCTCAGGTTATAAAAGTTTCCTAGTCAGTGTGTTTTTTTATTTTATGTTATGTCATACTAGAGTAATTATTTGCATACTCAAGTAATTATTATCATTCTCATACAAATTCTATAGAGATAAGTATGTTGGCTCTAGAAGTAAACTGCTTGGTCTTGAATCCTACTAGTTTCAATTACTGTCACTACTGCCCACAGAACCATTGGTAAGTTAAATAACCTCTCCGTACTTCATATTTCTCATCCATAAAATGGGAATAAAAACACACTTCGAAGGGATTAAATAAATTACTCCACACAAGCCTGGAACAATAAGCACTAACTATTGTTGTTATTGTTTATTATTATTGTTACTTCATATTCAAGAAAATAAAAGGAAACTGTGGTTATAAAATGTTGGCTATCACAAACTGTTTTAAGTAGCTTTAGCCCGTTTTTAAGAGTCCCAATAATACATTTATTGATTGGCAGGATTTTCTTTTTTCAAAGGGAAGAAAATGAAACAAAGAAAAACAAAATTTAAAAAATAAAGAAACAAGCAAAATGGATATTACATTTAAACAGTGCAATTCAGTTTGCAATCAGTTCTCTGTTCTAATTAGCTATTTTCCAGACAGCACATTATAAGCAAACCTTCATTTTAAATGATAAAGCTCAAGAAGCATCCATGTCTAAATAAGCAATACATTTTAAAAAATGTATTTTCCATATAAATGGAGGCTTATAAATCTCTTCTCAGATTTCCATACCCAAGATGTAGAGCTGATGACATGCGTACTGCAAGAATCAACTGAAGTTAAAACAGCACTATATCTATAAAATTCTTTAAATTTTGCAAACCATCATTTCTCTCAGTCTTCCTTCTGTATATTTCCTAGTCAACTCTACTCTGCTTCCTTCTGATAAAGTTGAAAGTTATAGAGGTCAAGCTCAGTGATTTTGATATCACCTGTACTCTCAGAAACCACAGGATGCAATCTCAGAGGAGGTGATTCAAGTTCACATATTTTTTGAAGACAGAAAAGATGGAATTGCATTTAGTATGAGTTTTCTGTAGTTTGAGAACTACACAGTTGACTGAATTAAGCAAAAATATTAATCCTTCTGCACTAGTCTTGTATGGTATAATGTTTACAAGCTGTTTCTGTATTGGTTCTTTTTCATAGTTATTCAAATACTTGCCCCTATTTAAAATTTCTTCTCATTTAAAATTTTTGTATCACAGAATGTCACACTATATTTTCTACATTGGTAATTGGTTACATAACCTATAAACACACTTGGTTGACTAACCAAGTGTACTATTATCTGAATCCTCCAATACTGAATAATAAAAATTCACAAACCAAATTTTTCCTAGATATGGATAATTCTACCATAAATAATGTTTCTTCTAGATATATAAGTCAACAAAATCACGCTCCTAATTGTGAAGGGAAAAATTTATACATATATGCATACGTACTCTGGCATTCTCTTTTACCTGGATGACCAATCAAAGAAGCAGATTTCTTTTTTTTATAATGTTCCAAAGTCCAGATAGTAATTGCAACCAATTTCTAACAGACTTTGTTGTTTTCATCACTACAAAGCAGAGACATTTGTTTCAGTGTGTCTAAAGCATTTTGCCTACTCAGTGCAATAGTCTTTATGGCTCATACAATATTGAGAGTTTTCACAAAGTTAAGTCAACCATTATTATGTAAAAGTTTATGTGTTTTGTGTGTGTCTCTGTGTGTGTGTGTGTGTGTGTGATGAGAAAGGACAGCTTTACTACACAAATGGTTTTCGAAACTCAAATTTTACCTTTTAACACTGCCCTAATCTTGGTGATACCTTGTTTTCTTAGGGGTACTTTGAATGGCATTTTCCCAGAAAATACAAGGTCTCACACTGATTTTAAGAAAATTGATCCAATTTAGGAAAGCTATTATCCTTTATTAAACAATTTTTTTTATTACACTGTATTAATTAATTCTGATTGTGGAATACAGGTATAGAAATAAAGGAGAATTTCTGGTTTCATTTAAGATGCAGAAATCTGCAAGATAACATTGCTCCTATACTAACAATAAAAATAGCCGGTGTTCTACAAAATAAGTTTCCTTGAACCCATCAGAGAGCAGAGGACATACAGTAACTAAGCGACATAAATTCTATCCAGTGACAAAACAGAACGCATATTCAATTCTCTTTGCTAAAATACAGGAGAAAGAGGTTACCATAGAAGTGAATAAAATTAAGCTGAGAAAAAAAATCATTGAATTCCTAGAGTGAGTATGGATTAGTGTGTCAGATTAGAATAACGTGGAGCTCTAGACACAGAATAGTTCACTCCCAATAATAAGCTGTCTCCATGGATCTCTGCCAAGTGCTAATAAAAACACTGCAAGCAGGAAAAGAGACTGGAAAGAGCCCCTTTTAATGGTAAGAGCAGACATGTAAGAGGTGACCATCTGCTCCTCAAATAGTGACACAAAATACTGCCCACTTCCTTAAATCCTCCTCTCTTACAAAGTAAAAATCCCAAACTGCCTCAATAGGGGTATCATAACCTCTCACCACACACCAATCTGTTGGGGGAAGGTAGAAACCAAGCCATCTGTCTCTAAAGGAGGAATAGGAAACATCCCTCTCAATTCCCAAGAACCAGCAATGATCCACTGCTTCTGGAGAAGGAACCGAACAAATGCTCTCTGCCCACATAAGTGGGCAGGAAAATGTCTTAAACCCAGAGTCTGCATTCATAAAAGGCAAAGATCTACACTGGTGGAGGGCAGGAAACTAAACTGTTGCCTGTCCAAGGTCCACTACAGATACAAGGCAGATATTGGCTTCCATGGGTGGGAAGAGAGAGAGGAAGGTGGCAAATGTGCACTTCACAGTATCAGAGGCTTACAGGCCCTCTTGGAGGTGCAGGCATGTAGAGTCTGCAGAAATTTGAAGTAGAACAGGAGCACAAAGAATGTCCAGGGAAGAGAAGCCCATTGCTGGGGGAATCTGAGCTCTATGGTATACAGAGGATAACAACAACAAAGATAGGTCAACTACAGTATTAGTCTTCTATGCTGCATAACAAACAGCCACAAACACAGCACATGACACACATGTATTATCTCTTACTTTCTGTGGCTCAAGCCTCTGGAAATGACTTAGCTGGGTAATCTACAAAGCTGAAATTAAGGTGTCAACCTAGGCTGAGTACTCATCTGGAGGCTCAGCTGATGTTCTCCTAGAAAGTTAAGACTATATGAACTATATGAAAGTTAAGACTATATGAAAGCAAGACTATATGAACCTGTAGTCTCCCTGTTAGGTGTTTTCTTAAGAGAAAAAAAGAAACATGTCAACACTATGTTTCTGTATGTTAATGTTGACGGGAGATTTATTCAAGTAGCCAATGCCTAGAAAAACTTAACTATCCACAAAGAAATATTTAATATTTATATGATGAACTGTTAGTCAACAATAAAAATAAATGAGTATAGATAAATGAAACATTATGAAGACTCTCAGAAAACATTCTGCAAGTTGAGTGTGGTGGCTCACGCATGCAATCCTAGTAATTCGGAAGGCTGAGGTAGGAGGATTGTTTGACACCATTAGTTCAAGACCAGCCTGGCTGACATAGCAATAACTCATCTCTACAAAAAAAATTAAAAACTTAGCAAGGTGTGTTGTCACTCACCTGTAGTCCGAGGTACTTAAGAGGCTGAGGTAGGAAGAACACTTGAGCCCAGGAGTTCAAGGTTGCAGTGAGCTATGACTGTACCACAGCACTCCAGCCTGGGCAACAGAATGAGACCTTGTATTAGTCAGGATTCTCTAAAGAAACAGATCTAATAAGATATAGATATAAAGGGGAGTTTAGTAAATATTAATTCACATGATCACAAGGTCCCACAATAGGCTTTCTGCAAGTGGAGAAGCAAGGAGAGCCAGTTTGAGTTCCAAAACTGAAGGAAGGCATCCAATGTTCGAGGGCAGGAAGCATCCAGCATGGAGAAAGATGGAGGCTGGGAGGCTTTTTTTCTGCCTGCTTTGTATTCTAGCTGCTCTGGCAGCTGATTAGATGGTGCCCGCCCAGATTAAGGGTGGCTGTGCCTTTTCCAGCACACTGACTCTAATGTTAACCTCTTTTGGCAACACCCTCACAGACACACCAAGGATCAACACTTTGCATCCTCAATCCAATCAAGTTGACACTCAATATTAACCATCACAAGTCCATCCATTGTCAACTTGAAACTTGAACCCATACACATCTCTTGAGATCACAGATAATATTCAAATAAGGACAATAATAGGGTCATAATTACGGCTAACATAATATGACTACCCTTTGTACAACCGGAAATGCACTAATCCCCAACCCAAATGCTATCACATAAAGTTAACAGTATCTAAATGCTGACATAAAGTCAACAAATATTATGTCACCTGATAAAAGAAAAGTGAAATAAAGATACTTTCTTAGTATAAGTATATACATGCACAAACATGTTTTTAACAAAAGGAGGAAATACTCATGACAATTACATTTCTCATTTCTGCAACTGGTCATGTGGTCGCAGCTGGTATTGATGACTACATTCTTCTACTACCCATTCTGTATTCCCTTTGCTTTCAGCAAGCACCTCAGAAGGTTGTGTGTGTGTGTGTGTGTGTGTTTTGTTTGTTTGTTTTTTGTTGTTGTTTTTTTCTTTGTGGAGTGGCCCAAATTACTCATTCCTGAAGTCTGAACCATTTGCAGTCCTGCCTAAATTTGGCTGTAGTAGTTTCTACTGACCTTAATCACAGAGCATGGTAATACTAACAGACGCCCTAATGGATCTCCTGTATTCCATGCATACTCTTCCTTACCTCCATTGTGGATTAGTAGACTGATTTCATCTTGATAGTCTGGGTCAATCACTACAGCCAACACTGTAACTTCCTTCTTAGCCTGTTGACTTAAAGGTAGAAGGAGCCCAAAGTGTTCAGCTGGCAATCTTAACTTCCTTTAATGGAATCATTGTTGTGTCTCCTGGTGGCAGCATTCCTCCCTCTGGAACTACGACCTCCAGGCCAGCAGAATGTAATGTGGAAACAGGAAGCAAAAGTTTTGCTAGTAGATCACGAAGGATGATGGTGAGTGGTGTCACTTCCGCTTCCAATCCTTGATTTTTGGTCCCATAAATCTTGGCTATAGGAGAAACAATACCACACACTGAATGCTGATTCAGAGCATACATGGCCTTCTGGAGAACTTTTCCCCAGCCCTTTAAAGTATTGTCACCTAGTTGGTGTTGTAATTGTGACTTCAAAAGTCTATTCTATCGTTATTTCAATCCAGCTGCTTCAGAATGATGGGGAACATGGTAAGACCAGAGAAGTCCATGAGCATGAGCCCACTGCCACACTTCTTTAGCTATAAAGTGAGTGCCTTGGTCAAAGGCAGTGCTGTGTGGAATACCATGACAGTGGATAAGGCATTTTGTGAGTCCATGGATGGTAGTCTTGGCAGAAGCATTGCATGTAGAATAGGCAAACCCATATCTAGAGAGTAAGTATCTATTCTAGTGAGGAGAAATCTCTGCTCTTTTCATGATGGAAGAGGTTCAATATAATCAACCTGCCACTAGGAATCTGGATGATGACACCGAAGAATGGCACCATATTGAGGACTCAGTGTGGTCTCTGCTGCTGGCAAATTGTGCACTCAGCTGGCTATAGCCAGGTCACTGGCTATAGCCAGGTCATCCTTAGTGAGTGGAAGTCCATGTTGTTGAGCCCATGTGTAACCTCCATCCCTGCCATCATGGCCACTTTGTTCATGGGTCCATTGGATGATGACAGGGGTGACTGAGGAAAGAGCCTGAGTGGTGTCCACAAAATGGGTCATCCTATCTGCTTGATTATTAAAATATTCCTCTGCTGAGGTCACCTGTTGGTGAACACTCACATGGGATACAAATATCTTCACAGTTTTTGATCACTCAGAGGGGTCCATCCACATACCTCTTCCCCAAATTTCTTTGTCACCAATTTTCCAACCATGCTTCTTCCAAGTCCCTGACCATCCAGTGAAACCATTGGCTACAGCCCATGAATCAGTATATAATCACACATCTGGCCATTTCTCCTTCCATGCAAAGTGCACAATCAGGTGCACTGCTTGAAGTTCTGCCCACTGGGAAGATTCCCCCTCACTGATGTCCTTCAGGGATGTCCTGGAAAGGGGCTGTAGTGCTGCAGCTGTCCACTTTCAGGTAGGGCCTGCATATTGTGCAGAACCATCTGTGAACCAGGCCCTAGTTTTCTCTTCCTCTGTCAACTGATCATAGGGAACTCCCCATGAGGCCATCGGTGCAGGTTGGGGGAGAGAAGGTAGGGTGGTCGGAGTGGAGACCACGGGAATTTGAGCCACTTCCTCATGTAACTTACTTGTGCCTTCAGGACCTCCTTTAGCCTGATCACGTATATACCACTTCCATTTAAAGATTGAATGCTGATGAGCATGACCCACTTTATGGCTAAATGGGTCAGAAAGCACCCAGTTTGTAATAAGCAGTTCAGGTCGCATGGTGACTTGATTACTCATAGTCAAACGTTCAGTTTCCATCAAAGCCCAGTTACATGCCAAGAGCTGTCTCTCAGAAGGAGAGTAATTATCTGCAGAAGATGGCAGGGCCTTGCTTCAAAATCCTAGAGGCCTCTGCTTGATTTTCCTATGGGAGCTTGCCAAAGGCTTCAAACAGCATCCCTATCTGCCACTGACACCTCAAGCACCATTGGATCTGCTGGGTCATATGGCCCAAGTGGTAGAGCAGCTTGCACAACAGACTGGATCTGTTAGAGAGCCTTCTCCTGTTCTGGATCCCACTCAAAAATGGCAGCCTTTCGGGTCAATCAATAAATGGGCTGGAGTAACACACACAGATGAGGAGTGTGTTGCCTCCAAAATCCAAATAGGACCACTAGGCATTGAGCTTCTTTCTTGGTTGTAGGAGGGGCCAAATTCAGCAACTTACCTTTCACCTTAGAAGGAATATCTTGACAGTACCCACACCACTGGACTCTTAGAAATTTTACTGAGGTAGAATCCCTGGATTTTAGTCAGATTATTTCCCATTCTCAGGCTTGCAAATATCTCACCAATAAGTCCAGTGTATTTGCTACTTCTTGCTTACTGGATCCAATCAGCATAATGTCATCAATATAATGGACCAGTGTGATATCTTTCGGAAGTGATAAGTGATCAAGATCTCTCTGAATAGGATTATGACACAAAGCCAGAGAGTTGATATATCCCTGAGGTAGGACAGTAAAGGTATATTGCTGCCTTTGCCAGCTGAAGGTAAATTGCTTCTGGTGTGCCTAATGGACAGGAATGGAGAAAAAGACATTTGCCAAGTCAATGGCTGCATACTAGGTACCAGGAGATGTGTCAATTTGCTCAAGCAATGAAACTACATCTGGTAAAGTAGCTGCAATTGCAAGCACCACTTGGTTAAGCTTATGATAATCCACTGTTGTTCTCCAAGATCCATTTCTCTCCTGTCCAGGCCAAATGGGAGAGTTGAATGGGGATGTGATGGGAATCCTCACCCCAGGTCTTTCAAGTCCTTGATGGTGGCTTTAATCTCTGCAATCCTTCCAGGGATGTGATATTGTTTTTGATTTACTATTTTTCTAGGTACAGACAGCTCTAATGCCTTCCATTTGGCCTTTCCCACCATAGTAGCCCCATTCTACCAGTCAGGGAGCCAATATAGGGGCTCTGTCAGCCTCTAAGTTTGCCTGTGCTAATTGTGGGTTCTGGTACTGCGGAAATAACCAAGAGATGAGTCTTGGGACCTACTGTACCCAGTGTAAGTCAGACCTGAGCTAAAACGTTATTAATTACCTGACCTCCAACATCCCCTACTTTAACTGGAGGACCACAATTACATTTTGGGTCTCCTGGAATCAACTTCAGCTCAGAGCCAGTGTTCAGTAGTCCCTGAAATGTCTGATGATTTCTCTTTGCCCAGTGCAGTTACCCTGGCAAAAGGCCGGAGGTCTCCTTGGGGAAGGATGGGAGAAAGATTCACTGCATAAATTGTCAGTAATGTAGTCAGTTCCTTCTTCAAGGGAACCTGGCCTCCCCTTCAATCAAGGGGATTTTATTAAGTATTAACTCATGGTAATGTAGTGAGTTCCTTCCTCAAGGGAGTCTGGCCTTCCCTTCATTCAAGGGGATTTTATTAAGTATTAACTCACATGATCACAAGGTCCCCAATAGGCTGTCTGCAAGCTCAGGAACAAGGAGAGCCAGTTCGTGTCCCAAAACTGAAGAACTTGGGGTCCAGTGTTCAAGGGCAGGTAGCATCCAGCATGGAGAAAGATGTAGGCTGAGAGTCTAGTCCAGTCTAGTCTTTTCATATTTATCTGCCTGCTTTATATCCTAGCCATGCTGGCAGCTGATTAGGTTGTGCCCACCAGATTAAGGGTGGGTCTTCCTTCCCACTGACTCAAATGCTAATCTCCTTTGGCAACATGCTCACAGACATATTCAGGATCAACATTTTGCATCCTCAATCCAATAAAGTTGACACTCAGTATTAACTATCACAGACCCTGTCTCTAAAATACTACTACTACTACTACTACTACTACTACTACTACTACTACTACTACTACTACTACTACTACTACTACTACTAAATTATATGAATTAAAAGAAGCCAGATGCAAAAGGCTATATCCTGTATGATTTAATGTATAGGGTATTCTGAAAAAGGATAAACAATAGGGTCAGAAATCAGGTAAGTATTGACAGTAACAGTGTTTAGGAGAAGACAGTAACCACAGAAAGGAAACTTGGAATGATGGAAATATTCTATATCTCCATCATGTCGTAGTTACACAATGCAAACATTAATCAAAACTCATGGATCTGTAGACCTGAAAAGAATGAACTATAGTCTTCTAAATTTATACTTTAACCTGCATTAAACAAAACGAAAGAAAACAAGTTGAAAAATTATGACATTTTCTGCATTTCTAATGTCATCTTTTTCTACCATTTCTGAAATTAATACGTGTGTCATTACTGTGTTGTTAATAGTTCCTGTATATTGGTTGTCATTACTGTGTTGTTAATAGTTCCCATATATTGGTTATCTACTGTGATACAACAAATTATCACAAATTTAGCAACTTAAAACAACATACATTAGTTATTGCACATTTTCTGTGGTTCACTTTCTGTCTGAGCACAGCTCAACTGGGTCCTCTGCTTCAGGGTCTCTCATAAGAACAGAATTAAGGAATCAGAACTTAAGACCCTACTGTGGCAGGATCCACTTCCAAGTTTGTGTTGTTATTGGCAGGATTGAATTCCTGGATGACTGTTAGTCTGGGCCCCTCAGCTTTTTGCTGGCTGTTGGCTGGAGGCAGCCCTCAGTTCCTTGCCATGTGGTCTTCCCACTATGGTGGCTTTCCTTATGCAAAGTAAAGATAGACATAATATCCTATCACTTTTGCAGTGTTGCATTGGCTAGAAAGATGTCACAAGTCCTAAGTCCCACCCACACTTAAGGGTTGAGGATTACATAAATGTACAAGGGCTAGGAGGTGGACACTCATGGGGCTATGTTAGAAGTGACCTGCCATACAACATTAATATCAATGCAAGAAATATATTTCTATTTATAGTATTTAGACAGTTAGTGGCTAAACTACTTGATGATAATTGGCATATTAGATAAAAATTAAACTTTATATATTACATATTTTGTTTCACATTTTAATTTCTCAGAAATGAATTCTAGGAAATCAGTTGTTCACCTCTGCATTTTATTATAGTCATTGTAATATTGATTTTTTTTAAACAAATGTATTCTTTTCTATGGCTCTGCTTCTGGGTTGTTAACATAGTTCAGTTCTGACTGGACATACTATATGTTTAACTGGTCTTAATTTCCCCCCATTGTTATGTGCTATGTTATCCAAAATATTTTAGGTCTTAGAAAGCTTTGTCTTTGAAGTCAATTATAGGTTATTTGTGTGTTTGCTTGCAGTTGGAATTTAACATATGGTTTTAATTATTATTTGGTTAAAGAAATTATCAAGAATTTCACTAGCTAATTTTATTAGTTAGTTTCAATATGTGTGACTATACAACACTAATTCAAATGTGGCCAAAATATTTTATGATAAACACTGAAAGGACTCTAACCAAAATTGTTTATTATTAGTTATGTTTTTTATTTTGATTTACACTTTCTAGAAGATACATATAAAATATTCCAATTCTATATCTATCTATTTCAGAGAACATGCTTTAATTTCTATATTGAATTTTGTTTTATATTCAATTTTTAAATTTAACACTTTAATGTTTTAACATTGATCTTTTTATATTCAATGTTTAGTTTTATATTATTTACTATTTATCTCATTCATATGTATTTTTACTTGTAGGAATTTAATGATCTCTGATCAGTAGTTCTTAATATAGAATTTATTCTATAAGAAACATCAGATTATAAGACTATTTTTCTCCAATTAAAAAAACGTTTGATGTCTTACAGCATTTTTAGTAGGTTTTAGGCTTTAACAAAAAAGGAAAAACAAAAAAACCTACTCCACTATTAAACATTGTATCTTGTAAAATTGTGATTCTATCATTTTAAATGTGTTGGTTTAACCACATAGTCTATTTTTGGAAAGCTAAAAAAATTTTCTCCATTGTATTATTTTGAAAACAAGGTTTTATTATAATATGAATTATCAATTTACTCCATATCAACCTCTTTGTCAGCACAAAAGGAAGATAGAGATTCTAGCACTGAAAAGGACATAGCACTCTGTCTGATGCACACTGACTCATTATTTGACCCTTTGGATTCTAATTTATTCTTTTTAACTGATACAATTCAAATTGTATAATAGCATGTTTTTTACATTTGGGAAGGTATTTCAGGATAACACCGAATAACACTGTTAGCTTCCTTTAATATAGATATTTTGTTCATTTTATATTTTTATTCATTTCATTTAAATATGTTTACTAATTTTGTTAATTATTCAATAAATAAATTTTTCTTTTCTTTTTTTGAGACAGTCCTGGTCTGTTGCCAAGGCTGGAGTGCGGTAGCACAATCACAGTTTACTGCAGCCTTGAACTCCTGGGCTCAAGTGATCCTCCAAGTAGGCTATAGGGCACATCACCACAACTAGTGTGATGGTTAATATTGAGTGTAAACCTGATTGAATTGAAGGATGCAAAGTATTGTTTCTGAATGTGTCTGTAAGGATGTTGCCAGAGGACATTAATATTTGAGTCAGAGGACTGGGAAAGGCAGACCCACCTTCAATCTGGATGGGCACCAGTTTGCCAGTGTGGCTAGGATAAAAGCAGGCAGATGAATGTAGACTGGCTTAATCTTCCAGCCTACAACTTTCTCCTGTGCTGGATGCTTACTGCCCTCGATCATCGGACTCCAATTTCTTCAACTTTGGGACTCTTGGACCTTTGACCACAGACTGAAAGTTGAACTGTCGGCTTCCCTACTTTTGAGGTTTGGGGACTTGAACCAGCTTCCTTGCTCCTCAGCTTGTAGACAACCTATTGTGGGACCTCATCTTGTGATTGTGTGAGTCAATACTCCTTAATAAACTCCCCTTTATATATACATCTATACTAATTCTGTCCCTCTAGAGAACCCCAATGATACACCTAGCTAGTGTTTTATTTTTTGTATTTTGGAGGAACAGGGCCTTGCTACATTGCCTAGGCTGATCTCAAAGTCCTGGCCTCAAGCAATTCTCCTACCTTGGCCTCCCAGAGGGCTGGAATCACGGGAATGAGCCACTGTGCCCAGTCTCAATTAAATGACTGTTTACTGGATGTGTACTACGTGCCAGTATTATAACCTCTGAGAATATAATAGTGAATTCAACAAAAACTTGTTCAAATGGAGTTTATTTTTAATGATTAGGACATATACACAGTAACAAAGTAAATTTATCTTATAAATGATAATACACTTTAAAGATAAAATAGAGAAAGTACACACAGGAAGTAGAGATTTGAAGGGGAGGGTGAGTAAAAGTACTTTCAATTTTCCTCAAATTTTTTTTTAATATTGTTACAGATTTTTAGAATCTCCTAGGAAGTCTAGAGATGATTGGATACAAGCTCTTCATTTTACAGATAAGGGTATTGCCACCCAAGCTAGGGGGCAAGTGAATCAGCCAAGGTCTTATTAGGTAACATATTCATAAATATGATCTAGAAACCAGTTCATGTGTTTCCAAATGACACTGTCCATTTTACATTGCTAACTGTTTCCATGCCAACTTCACTCCCAAGAGTTATACTTGAGGCAAAGGTCAGGACCTTCTTCCTCTCCTCTGAACCCCACTTCCATATCAGGATGAGTATTGCCCACACTTTTGTGTATTTTTAATACATTTTATATAGTATTATATGAACATATTCATATAGTATTATATGGACATAAATACTATATAAACAAATTCATATAGTATTTCATATAGTTATTTTCATTCTATTCAATTCTTTCTTGCTATTTATTCACATGAATTGTTGTCATGATTATAGAACACTGGAGAGTAAAACCTATACATTAATGTATATGTATGTATGTCTCCCACATCAAGTAACTTAGTGTGGTAGATATAGTTGACACTTAAAAGACATTTGCTGCATTTGATGAAGCACCTTCTCAGCTAAGACTATTGCAAGATATGCCCCAAATAGGAAATAATTTACACATATATGTTGACTGTGGATCTCCTTCAGTGCTTTCAATTGGGTCCCAGAAAGCACATATTTACAAACCTGGGAAGATTTTAGGGAAAGATGAGAAGGTTGAAATTGGCTCATTTCTTCAGGTTCTTAAAATATCAAAATCAACCTGAGTTTGGAAATGAGGCTTGAGATCTCCATTGGCTTCAAGGGCATACACATTGGAGCTATAAGGCTGTCGTGTGGGCTCAAATTTACCCTGCTTGTTACATTTCAGTACAAATTGGGGCTCCTAGCCATCAGGAAAAACATTTTTTAAAAATCTTTAGGGTTATTTAAGAATGTGATTAGTCAATTCGAAGTTTTTATTGTGTACTCAGTAACCATCTGCAGTCAATAAAAAGCTACCAGTTGGCCTAAATACGTAGAAGCACACTGGTCACTTGTGTTTTGGGGTTGATTTGGTCCTTCACCAGTGTGCACCTGTTTATCTATGTCCAAACACTGTTGTGTAGGCTGAGAGAAGCAATAAGTGCAACACTGCCAGTGAGATATCTATTACACCTGCAAGTAAGCATATTCAGATTTATATCTACACGTGCTTTAGTACGATGTCTCTACCAGTCAATGAAGGCATGCCAATAAGTTTACATCCACAAGTCCAACTTTCTTAAAAAAAATGGAAAAGTAGAAAAACACAGATGAATATAGCCTCATGTGCCTTTATTTCATGGAAACATAAGTTTAAATCAGGATTGCAGAACAACTTCATAAATCGTTTCAGGAATTACAGTGATTCAATAGAAATGAAATCACAGCTGGCATTGATGTAAGACTGCTGTGAAGAATCACTTTGCTTAAAGGTGCTGCTATCAGTTGGTCAAGGGTTGCTTAAGAGCAGGAGAAAGGACTAGGGAATAAAGGTAATGAATAGTGGAAATGAATAAAATAGAGACAAAACTGTTGGTAGAGTATACAAAATATAAAATCCATTAAAGTAATGACAGTCCAATTTGCTAAAATTTCTCAGGGTATCTTGTAAAATAACTCTGCATGATTTCTCTTATTTTTAGATATGATGCTCTATATAAATGGGTTCAAGTTTTGTTGCTGGTATGGTAAAGTGAAGAGAAGCTTCCAATTGCCATCAGAAAACCTAAAGTCAGTAACTAGGAGTTGCCACTACTGTGTGAATTTGAGCAATAGCTGACTTCACCTCAGTGATCAGTAGTTTCTTGTTTCTTAGTTATTAAAAAATTATATGAAAATGTAGAATCACGGAATAATAATAACTCAAATATCTTTCCTTTATAAAGGAAAAGATTCTTCCAGGAGGTAAAGCAATTTGATGTACCTGAATAATGAGAACTGAGACTAAAGTTTACATTTCCTGATTTGGTTTGATTTTTTTTTTTTTTTTTAAAGCTTTGCTCTTCAAAGTACTGTCTCTGGAGGAACAATGTCAGCATCACTGCGGAGCTTGTTAGTCATGTAGAAAAGCTGTGACCTTAGACGACTGAATCAGAATCTGCATTTTAAACAGACCCCCAGGTAATTCCTCTGCACATTAGTGTTGGAGAAGCAACTGGAACAAATGAGCAGATAAATGTAAAACAAACCCTGCTGAATAAATGCACAGTATAATTCTAGGATAGAACTTTATTTAAGTATGCCTATAAAATGCTTTTAATTCAAAATATGAAACTAAGTAAAAATGCCCTTGTAATAATTTCACCAATAATAATCCTTACATTTGTCAAACCCACATAGTCTAGTGAATTCAAAGATCTACCAAAAAGCTAAACTAATAATTACTATTTAAATTAAATATGCATCTGGTAAAATGCAGTATATAATCTACAAAATAAGATTTCATCCATAAATACCAGCGGAATTTACAGAATTTACAGTTTCTCTCCCTCTCTCAAGAACTGTTTAGGTTTAGATAAAAGCAATGTTAAAATCTAACAGGAATGGGCAAATTATGTAAGAGGGCAGCAGTGGAAATAGATTTCCATATATTTATTCTGATATGTTCACAGCCCTCAAAGTAGTAAGAAGAGTCATATAAACCTTAAATTTTTCCTGTTTGGTGAAAAAACATAAATATGATACTTGTATCTTTGAAATATGCATCCTTGGTGCCAAAGGTGCTGCCTAGGCTAGATAAACTAAGTGCTGAATAAACACTGTTTGCAAGAAACCAGGGATATGGGTGGGAGACAAGACTAAAACTTATTTTTATTTTTATTTTTTTCTGTTCACCAAATAGAAGGAAGAACGAAATTGGATCGGATTGTTGTTACCACCAGAGGAAAATTTGATAATCTCAAGAAAATTGAATTTTAAGATCTAATATTTAAGTCTGATTGAGAGGAAGAGACATTCATTTGAGAAATACCACATTAGTGTGATTAAAACTTTGTTTGCACTTTAAATACTGCACAGAATAAAGCCAAATGCTGCATAATCTGTGTTGTCAAAGTCAGAAATGAAAAGAAAGCAACAAGTAACCTTAATGTAAAATAAGTTGATACAAATTGAGCTCAATTTTATAGTCTAAGCAACCAATGCAAATGTACAAAAATACTATAAATCAAATATTTTCAATAATTTTGATTCTGGGATGTTGGAGATAGGATAATGTCTGCCCCAAGATGTCTACTCCCAAATCCCTGGAACCTGTAAATATGGTACATAACAGGGAAAAAGAGACTGCTGATGTAATTAAGGTTATAGATGGTAAAATAGTGAGATTATTCTGGATTTTAGAGTTTGGTCCAACCTGATCACATGAGTCCCTAAAAGCAGAGAACTTTCTCCAGAGGGAGCCTGAAGAGATGATGCAGAAGGTGAAATCTGAGAAACTTCCAGTGAGAAGATTCGATGCAGTATTACTATCTCTGAGATGCAGGGAGTCACATGTAAGGATCAGAGGCAAGTCCCTAGGAGGTAAGGGTAGCCCCTGGATGATGGCCAGTAGGGAAGCAAGAACTTCAGTCCTATAGTCACAAGGAACTAATTCTGCCAATCTGAATGGGCTCCACAATATACGCTTCCCTAGATTTCCAATAAAAAATGCAGTTTTGTCCACCCCTTGATTTCGGTCTTTTGAATCTGGAGCAGAATAACAAGCTGAGGCATGCTGTATCAACATGTTATTGCTTTTTTTTTTTTTTTTTTTTTGCAGCTTATTTTATGATTTGTTATGGCAGGAATGAAAAGTTAATACATATATCAGTCTCATACATTAGTAAATATTAAAAGATCCCTTACTGATTTTAATGCACAGCTAGGTTTGAGAAAGCCTTTGCCACCCAATGCATATGCAATGACAAAGAAAAAAAAAACATATTAGAAAGACAAAGTAAAATAATTAATCATTAGCAGGCATATGCTGTGTATCATCTGATTTTTCCCAAGAATTAGTAATTTACTGAAAAGCTATTAATATAAGAATTCTGAGAGATCCCCAGTTTCAAAACCAAAATTCAAAGTTTAACTTTTTAAAGCTAGGAACTTAACCACATAGAACTATAAGAAAATAAAAGCTTCATCACCAGTAGCTAAAATTACAAGTGAAATATGAAGAGTAATGGGAAATGTTCTCATTCTAAACCTATGTGAATATTATTTTAAAAAACTTTAAGTGGAATCCCAACATAATTTTGAAGTTATCTTAAAGGGGACCATAAATAAATTCAACCAAGGAAACTAGAACTCAGAAATAAAGAATGGCCAGATGTCAACATTTAGAGAGAAAAAGGCTACAGTAAGCAGAGTCAAATAATTTTTTGTAACCCATTCTTTGTTCATCCCCCTCAAAAATCTAATGAGTATTCAGAAAAAAAATAAAGAAAATAATTTTCTTTCTAAATCACTGTGTAAAAAGTTCTCAATTTTTTTTTTTTCCTAAAAATTTCAGGATGTTATTTGGAATTGGATTTTCCAAACATTATCCTTCAAAACTGTTGGCCATCATGAGTCTCAGAGTCAGTCAGTCAGGCTGTTAAACGCACACGTGCAAGCACAAAAACAAATGTTCATAATCTCCAAGCATTTATAACTGCACTCCCAAAGAAACTATAGTGTTTCTTAAATTTCTAACGCTATTGCTAATATGTAAACAAACCTCACCAATATTGTTTTTCCGCAGTATTAAATATACCACATTAGATGAAGTTTCTAAATTCCATAATTGCTCAAAGCTACCAAGAGTAAGCTCACTGAACCAAATTAATACAAGCTAACATAGATTGTATCTAAAGCAATAGGTTTATACTTGGTCTGTCATTTCCTCCAGTATCTGAAATTACTGGAAATAATATTATCTGATAATTTATCACTATCTCTTGTTCCTTTTTGACTCATAGAAGGTTCAGAAGCTTAGTCTAGCTGAGGATTGTTATGAAGAACATAAGAAAAAGATCATAAAATCTTCTGTTTATAGTCTTATTTGCAAGGTTATCCTTTTGAATCTTCCAGACTCTCTTAAAACAATAAAACTTTTAAGTCTTAAGAATAAATATAATTAATCTTACAACAAATAGGGATATTTCAGTAGCAAAATATCTTTAATTTGTCAATTTCTACCTAAACCATGAAAATTAATTCAAAGGCAGTTGCCTTAACAATAATAATGGAGTCAGCAGGTAAACATGACTTAATTTTTCATAGATAATATTTGTTAGAAGTTATGGCAGTGGCTCTCAAACAGAATTACAGTGACTGTGTGTTAAAATTCCCATTACCAGGCCCTAGTATCACAAGCTGAGTAAGTTATCATTGTTAAGAATAATTAATCTTACCCTGTTCAATGACTGTAACATTTAAGTTAATGCAAGATGAGTACGTTTTGGAATCTGCTGTACAATATTGTGCTTGTAGTTTACATTACTGTAACTGTATAACTAAAGCTTTAAGATAAAGGATCTCATGTTATCTATTCTCAACACAACAAAAAAGTATACTTGTTTTTGAGAGAATGGTTTCACATGAAAAATTACAACAGCAAATACATTTTTGAATCCATAAAAACTAACCATGTTATACTACATTCTGTGGTCCTACATGTAGAAACATATTCTCTTCATCATTTCTCTTTCTGTAATTTCATAAGAATGAAATACTTTTCAAGATGCAAACAGATTTCCAGGAAAAATCAAGCAACCCCATCAAAAAGTGGGCAAAGGCTATGAACAGACATTTCTCAAAAGAAGACATTCATACAGCCAACAGATACAGGAAAAAATGCTCATCATCACTGGCCATCAGAGAAATGCAAATCAAAACCACAATGAGATACCACCTCACACCAGTTAGAATGGCGATCATTAAAAAGTCAGGAAACAACAGGTGCTGGAGAGGATGTGGAGAAATAGGAACACTTTTACACTGTTGGTGGGATTGTAAACTAGTTCAACCATTATGGAAAACAGTATGGCGATTCCTCAAGGATCTAGAACTAGATGTACCATATGACCCAGTCATCCCATTACTGGGTATATACCCAAAGGATTATAAATCATGCTGCTATAAAGACACATGCACATGTATGTTTATTGCAGCACTATTCACAATAGCAAAGACTTGGAATCAACCCAAATGTCCATCAGTGACAGACTGGATTAAGAAAATGTGGCACATATACACCATGGAATACTATGCAGCCATAAAAAAGGATGAGTTTGTGTCCTTTGTAGGGACATGGATGCAGCTGGAAACCATCATTCTTTGCAAATTATCACAAGAATAGAAAACCAAACACCGCATGTTCTCACTCATCGGTGGGAACTGAACAATGAGATCACTTGGACTTGGGAAGGGGAACATCACACACCGGGGCCTATCATGGGGAGGGGGGAGGGGGGAGGGATTGCATTGGGAGTTATACCTGATGTAAATGATGAGTTGATGGGTGCTGACGAGTTGATGGGTGCAGCACAGCAACATGGCACAAGTATACATATGTAACAAACCTGCACGTTATGCACATGTACCCTACAACTTAAAGTATAATAATAATAAAAAATAAATTAAAAATAAAAGAAAAAAAAAAAGAAGATGCAAAATAGATGTGGCAAGCAAATGTTATAATCTTTACTTTGTACTGAAATATATTTACTCAGGACATGGACATTTCCCAGTCTCTTCATCCTATTACCATCACAAAGGAAGATTAAGAGATCAAGAAAGGATACATTTTGAATATATGTGTATGCTATATATCTTCATATTTATAAACTTAATGCTAGTGATAATGATTTCTATCATATATTAAAATTACAGTAATTGTATCAAGCATTTATACAGGGGTCTATGCTTTTTAAAGCACATTAGGGGCTTTTTTTATTGTGTTCATTTGAATTTTATTACTTCTAATACTTTAATTTCTCTGAAGCCACCTCAAATTGATAATTCATTACTTTGTTCTCTTGATGCTGCTTCAATTCAACACTTTTTTTTTTTTTTTCCCTGGGCTAGTACCCCTTGTGAAATAAAGGAAAACTGATAATACACTAAACTAAGCAATGAGTGCAACATAACAAGACTTTACTCTGGTCTATCTTAAAATTTTGCTTCTTCCTTTTAACTTTCAACCTTTGCCATAAAATTTTATTCATGTTGTTTATTAGGCATAATAAAATGTGAAAAAAATCAAAAACAATTAGAAAGCAGTTGCCCTCTGTTGCACTTTCTTATATACCTCTTTCAAATGGTTATTCATTCTTTTTGAATCCCCCAATAGTTATGTTTGTTTTCAGCTCACTGTCCTCCATACCACAGATATTAACTATTTTCTACCTGGTAGATATTTTGCTATATAATACAAAGTAAACCCTCATGGAACTTGATGTTGATACGACATCAAGGAAAGAGGAAGATGAGGATTATCATGATGAAACAATAAGGATGACAATTGGTAATATTTTGGGGCTGCTTGTTTTATAATATAAACTTAGATGACTGATAAAAGGATAGGTACATATATACATAGGCAGGGATGTTACTTTTGCTTTCATATGCAATTCTCATGGCAACCTATAAAATAAACCCTATTATCTTCATTTGGAATATAAGAAAATAAATTAGAGACACTTATTAAGTAACATTTTTGTCTAATTTTATCTTTGAGCTACATTATCTTGTATAAATATTAACTTTCGTGGACTCTCAAGTACATGGTTTTTTATTGAGTACCTCCTATATGTTCAGCACTGTGTGAAAGTCCCTACAAACTTTATCTCAAACGACCCTCAAAAATATTTCAAAGATTGTGTGTTTTTTTTTTTTTTTCTGTTTAATAGTTAACAGACTCAGAGATATTGAAGTCCTTATCAGGAACAGTAGTATTTTATTTAATTGTAACTCAAAAATCTATGCTCTGTTTACTACTATTACGGCAAAAATCACAATTACTTTTGCTCCAACCTAATATGGTGCTTCCCAGTGGTGTACACCACTTCAAATTAAATAAAAAGCATTTAATGGGAGTTAGTTTTGTCAAAATATTGACCAAGTCTATTATGTATAAAATACTTAATTAAATAGAGTTTTTTAAATCTTTTAAATGAGTAATTTTTACATTTTTAATTTGAAGCAATTAAATATGATATGAACAAATAAGATTTGAATTATGATGAAAGATTGTTCCAGATACTCTAACACGCACTCAAGGACATTTTAAGCAGATACTTTTAGATCATACGTTGTTAAAAGTGATGGATACTGCAGAAACAAATGATGATTCTGTGTTCTTTAAATGTAATTTCCTTTCACATAATGTTTGATGACCAAAGATGATTTCAATCTTGAAATGATTAGAAAGATCTCTATTTTCCTAGAGTATTAAAATGTTGTAATAATTGTCAAAAATGATTATTAGGGAAGACACGATTCTGTACATTCTGCTCAGATCCAAGTGTGGCAGCCATGAAAATGTGATGCAGGATCAGCTGCTGCACAGAGCACAGCTGACTGACAGTCCCAGCTGCCTCTTATGAGAGTTCATCACCACCTTTGGGCTGAGGCCATATTGCCCCTTGCTAATTACCATGCAAGGTATGGATATAAGTATTCCTTTAACAGGCACCTTCATCTTGAGGGCTCTCTATCAGGCTGGAGCAATTGCCCAGATTGCTCTGAAGTCTGACTCTTTAGAATTGCCCAGAAGTCTGACTCTGCCTATGTAATCCACTTCCTTCTGCCATTCTTTCATAAATGTGGTGCCTGCACAGAAGTCTATGGGTTCTCCTTACCTACTTCTTTCATCCCAGCCCTTTATTCTTCACCTCCATAAAGTTCTTTCTTTATTCTCCTATTGTAACTTGTGTCTTCATTTTGAGCATCTGAACTAGTACACCAGCTTAATAAATCTATACTTGAAAGATAACTAAAACTGAATTGAAAGTGTACTATTGAAGTCTGGTTTGAACATCACTTCTAGTGCCATTTGTTGAATACAGGCACTTGGAAGAAACTTGAAGACGGAATCTGTTAAACTGATGAATAGTGTTCACCTCCAACCTTGTGAAAAGTATGTGATTCTTACAGGTCAGTCCTCTTTAAGGAAAAAATGTCAGACTTCCTAAGTTCATAGCTTGTCAGGTTATGGGTGGCAGTGAGGATTAAGAAGAGAGAGAGAGGACTGAGGACACCCTTCAGATGATTTACTGTCCTGTTCACTGGAAAGAGATACAGCTTAAAACTGATGCCACATACACAGTTTTTGAATTAAACTCCCTTTCCTCAGAAAAAGAAAAGTATAAAGTAGGCTATGGTTCAAGAATCAGAGTGAAAAATAACTTTTTTAATGTGCTTCAAAATCAAGAAGGCTAAAGGCAAACACTTTGGACATTATTCATAACCAAATTATTTGTGTATTCATTCATTTAGTCATTGAACAATAATTAAACTCCTAGTTGTGGGAGGCACTCTGCTAGAGATTTTAAATACATATCTATATAAAACACAACTCTCGCCCTAAATAACCACAGTCTTGTTAAAGTGTCGGGCAACTAAAAAAAAACAAAAAACATTTTAAATAGTGTGAAAATATTTGTAGTAAGAGAGTGAGAATATGAATTCAGTATACAAGAAGGACACTTAATTCCCTTTGCAGGTATAAGGAAGGGTAAACACTAATGTTTATGATGAGCCCTGAAGAATAAACAGAGTTAGTCAAGAAAACAGGGTGTTGGGGGCACATCGGTGATCACATTGCTGTGACAGAGAGCATTGGTACAAGTCCCTCAGAAACCTCAGAATCCCCAAACAGGTACTGGGTCAATTGATATGAGAATTTGTAACAAGATAGGATAACAAACATTGGAAAAGACCTCCTATACTCTTCTAATACAGAATGTCATTCTTTGGTCAGGTCGGACCTATTAATAAGTTTTAAATAGGCGTATTGAGGGCAAGCTCACAGGGTAAAAGTAGCAAACTCTCACAAGTAAGCAATGATAAAGGATGAGTGTCTGAACCAAAATGACAGGAACAGAGAAAGGTCAATGACTAGCAGTAATATATGTTAGGGGAAATTGATGAGACTTACTGACTGTTAGGCTATGGGAAGTAAGAAAAGAAAAAGAAAACTCTAAGATGACTCCCAATTTTCTAGCTTAAACAAAGTGATAAATAGTGAAGCCATTAAATGAGATAAAAAATCAGAAAAAAAAGTAGAATTTAAAAGGAAGAAAATACACTTTCGAAGATACTGAGTTTATCAAATGTGTAGATATGCAGGAAATTGTGTATATATTACCATTATTCAAAATGTTAGAGAAATAGTTTTATCCAATCATATAGGCTCTATCATCAACTTGTAGGTGCCCAGAATTTAAGGTGTGAATACTATCACACAGGGAACTTAAGTAAGGTAACAAAACAAAAGAGTCTTGGAGAAAAGTCTGTAGAATATTAATATTCCAGAGTTCAGTTGTGGAATAATAATATTTGTAACGTATAGTTCACCCTTGAACAATGTGAGTTTGAACTATGTGGGTACAACTACATGTGGATTATTTTCTCAATAAGTATATTGAAAAATTTAGGAGAGATCTGTGGCTATGTGAAAATTTAAAGACAAATCATGTAGCCCAGAAATATTTTAAAATTAAGACAAAGTTTTATATGCCATGAATGCATAAAATAGATGTAGATATTAGTCAATTTTATCATTCACTACCATGAAATAGACACATATTCATGATAAAAAGTTAAAATTTATCAAAACTAAGCACACAAACACCTACGGACCATATATGGTGCTATTTAGAGTTGAGAGAAATATAAATGAATGTAAAGGTACAGTATTAAATTATGACTGCATAAAATTAACTCTAGTACCTACTATACTACTGTAACAATTTTGTAGCCACCTCTTGTTGCTTGTGGTAAACTCAAAGTATTCTAAGTATCTGCTAAAAACACCTTGTGAAGCTAAACATCTTTATGTGGATAGTTTGTCTCTCCAGTCAATTGAGTATTGCAATAAAAAGTGATCTCTTGCAGTTATTGCACTTTTTTTCGTCATGTTTAGTACAATACTGTAAACTTTGAATAATACCATGGGACCTATACGAAGTGCCACTAATGATGCTAAAAGTGCTCCCAAGAAGCAGAGAAAGGTCATGGCATTATAAGAGAAAGTTAAATTGCTTGATATGTACCATAGATTAAGTTCCACAACTGGAACTACTTCAAAATAAATGAATCCAGTGTAAGGACCATTGTCAAAAAAGAAAAGACATAAGGATAGGAAATTTGTGAAACTGTCGCTACAACTACATAAGCAGGCACAAAATCCTTGCATTTTGGTGGGGGGGAATACCTTTTTTATCTCATATTGAAATAGCAGCTTTTATGTGGGTGCAGGATTGCTATAAGAAAGGTATACCTATAAACTCTAATATGATTCAAGAAAAGCAAAGTCATTATATAACAAGTTCAAGCAAAAAGAAGATGAAAGATCTAAAGCTGGAGAACTTAATGCCAGCAAAAGATGGTTTGATAATTTTTAAAATTGTTGTGGCTCAGCAAATGTCAAGATAACAGGAGAAGCAGTTTCTGCTAACCAAGAGGCAACAGATAAATTTCCAGTTTTCATTAAAAAATCATTGAGGAGAAAGGATATATTCCTGAACAGGTTGTTAAGG
This sequence comes from Theropithecus gelada, assembly GCF_003255815.1. Taxonomy (NCBI): domain Eukaryota; kingdom Metazoa; phylum Chordata; class Mammalia; order Primates; family Cercopithecidae; genus Theropithecus; species Theropithecus gelada. The sequence continues at coordinate 100,897,677 of NC_037673.1, forward strand.
CAGATAAAAATGTCCTATAGTGAACAAAGTATGTACTCAAAGACACTTATTAGTAAGGAAGAGAAGGAAGGACCAAGAATTAAGCCTAGAAGGGACAGACCAACTCTATTGTTTTGGGCAAATGCAATTGGGTACATGATCAGGACTGCCCTTATCTATAAAGCTGCTAAACTCTAAGCCTTGAAGGGAAAAGATAAACATTTGGTTGTATAACAAGAAGGTCTGGACAATGAGAAGTCTTTTTCTCGGTTGGTTCCATTGATGCTTTGTCCCTGAAGTCAGGAAGTAAAGATTGCATGATTGAAGATACTGTACTGTTATAGGAAAAAGCTGTGAAAACCTTCAATCCCAAAACAATAAATTCCTACTGGAGAAGACTGTCCAGATGTTGTGCATGACATCACAGGATTTACAACACAGCCAAATAAATTATGAAAGAAATTGTCAATACGGCAAGAAAGATGGGGGGTGGTGAAAGGTTTTAAGATATGGATTTTGGAGAAATTCAAGTACTAACAGACACTACACTGGAAGAATTAACAGAAGATGACTTGATAGGGATGAGTGCTTCCACACCAGTGCCAGATGATGAAGAAAAAGATGTAGAAGAAGAAGTGCAAGAAAACTAACATTAGAAAATCTGGCAGAAGGGTTTGCAAATAACTTATCACTTGTGGTTGTATACAAGTCCAAGCTTCTCTTGTGACCTATATTGTCAGTGCTGGGATGGAGGCCTGTCACTACGCAGCAGGAATGAAAGTCCTGATTTCCTACTTGGCTTTATCTGCTATGACCCTGACAGGGAGTTGGGGCAACTTTCTACACCTACGTGAAAGTCTATGGTTTCCCATTTGGTGTATTTTGACATGGGTGAGTGTAGGGCTACAGTATTGTCTGTGTTGTTTAGTTGGGGTGAAGTAATTATTGTGTAAATATTTTATCTCTTGCTTGGTTGCATCTTTATTGGTCTTTGGCTAGATAAAATGTATTTTTTTACGCTTTGTTTTAGTCTGTGTCCCTTGACATTATTCTGGCTTCTTCAACATTTACTCTTGAATATATACGGCAAGATGTATTGAACTCACTACCATGTTGTGCTTTGGGTTTTATTTGCAATGAGAAAAAATTAGCCTGTCCCAGTTTCATGCATGCTGACAAAATCTATAGACTCCTGGGTCAAAGAAAAGACCTTCATTACTTATGACAAAACACAGTGTGTGAATATCAGCATATTTGTGTCAGTTTCCCTTATACCCAACTATCACAAGGGCAAGGTGAATGGGATTAGATAGATGCCTGCACTTGCAGTGGTTAGAATTACAGGAGAGGACCAGACTCTGATGTAATTATGAGCAATGAGCAAATGAGTATGCTTGGCTTTTGTGCCAGAGGTAGACATTTTCTGTATCTTCCATGACTCTTCGTTATACAAACATCCTAAAAATGGTTGTCTGGAGCAAAGGATAGTGTAGTGCCTTTGCTTATCTGGAGTGGGAGGTTTTGTTACTGTCATTTTGTTTGTTTTCTCTCCCACCATACTTCTATGGTTGCGTTACTCTGTCCAAAGTCTAAGTGCAACCTTCCTTCCTTTCTTCCTTCCTTCCTTTCTTCCTTCCTTCCTTCCTTCTTTCCTTCCTTCCTTTCTTCTTTCCTCCCTCCCTCCCTCCCTCCCCTCCTTCCCTCCCTCCTTTCCTTCCCTCCTTCCCTCTATCCTTTCTTCTTTCCTTTGTTCCTTCCTTTTGTTCATTCTTGAAAAGAGTTTTAGTCCAAGGTGATATTGAGTTTATTGAAAATACCGTCATAGACCTATGGGTAATGCATCAAATTGTCATATTGCTAGGTTTCTCCACTGATTTTCATCATCGTAAGCATGTAACTTTATACATAGGTCCACCTTGGTTAGTACTTCTCTATTTTTTTTTTAGATTTTCTCTAGCCCCTGGCTTCATCGATTGACACATACTGTGGTCATCCACCATCTGTGTTAATTTAGTTTCCATTACTCTATGGCAGTCAAACTCCCTGAGACCTATGATTACTTACTCTTTTAGAACCCAATAGGTTCTTTGTTTCAGACCCTAATTACTTTGTTTTTCTGCTCATGATATATTCATTTTGTGTTTCAATATAGCTGTGTCTTTTTAATTGTGATAAAACATGCCTCTCATATATTTTATTTATGTTGTTGGTATGAAAGCAGAATTCAAGACCATCATTAACAGTGCTATTTTTGCTAGAATTTTTATTACATTAATCAGAAACAAAATACAGACTTTTACTTTCTGTAAAAAAAAAAAAAAATTCCAAATCATCATCTCATTAAGCATGATGATATAATTTTTGTAAATTGGACAAAAACCTATTCATAAATAAACATGCTAAGTAATTTCCTTTAGTAACATACTATTGAATGTACTATTTAATAGAATTCTTTCTAATGTTAAATACCATCCTTGAATTTCTTTTTATCTTCTTTTTGATTTTACTTTGTGTATTTTTCTTTAAAACAGAGATACTATTGATGTAGAATTATCTACTCAAATGATAATTTATAATCTATAACAAGATATATATTGATTAATTTTCACATGCCTAGCATTATACAAAATGTTGTGATTTTTTTAAAAAGCAAAAACATACACGTACACACACACGAGAATTCCTGCCCTCAAAAAAACTTATTATTTATCTTAAAAGTATAAATATTCTGATTATTACATAATATGCAAATCAGCATGACCATAAATGATTGATGTAGCAAGGATATTAGTGAGCCCAAGTTTCACTTTGTCAAAATTGTTATAACACCTACAAAATAGAGGTAAAAATATAAATATTTCTCTTTTTGGACAGTATGACAGCCAAGGATAGATAGGGCCATACAATTTCTGCACCATTTTGCCAAACAAAAATAACGTACTGCAGTATTCTCTCTCTTTAGACTTTTGGGCTCTAGATTCTTTGCTATTTTGTTTTCCTCTTAAACTCATCAAATTTGTGCCATGACAGCAGTTCTCTTCAATACTGCCATAAAAAAATATATACAATCATTGAAACAAGTGGCTGTTTCAATTAACACAAATTTTATTTCAAATCTTTTCCTCCAAGGACTTGTTTTCTGTAATACTGCAGGGGAATATTTAATTTGTATAAAAGAAAAGTAAATGAGATGTCTTGTCTAGTGAATTTACATGGAAATACCTATAGCATTTTTGCTGTTCATTGTATCTGGTCTAGGGCTATTATCAATGCACAGAATCAGAGAAAACATGCCAAACATAATTTCTCAAGCTTTTATCTGGCTTTTCTTTGCTAGTATCTGCTCATGAAAGATCTCAGGCAGAAGAAAATCTGTTCCAGAGATAATAAAAAATAAATCAACAGACTAGTTGAACTTTACATAGGTGTGTGTGCATCATGAAGAAATTCTGTATTATGTCAGACATCACTACCTATTTGCAAACATTATACCTGAAATCCTGAAATAGGCCTCCATTTATGTATGATTTTCTCAGTCAAGCAGAATTGAGGTCCTTTACGGGGAAAAAGCAAAGGAAAAATATGTTTTGATGAGATTGGCATCACTTTTGCCTAGAATGATTTGATTACACATGCTCACAGATTCTGACAGGTTTTATCGGAGGTACATCAGCATCTTTTGACAGTATAAAATTATAAAACAATATAAAGTGCATACATGCTGTTTATATGCAGCACACACTTATGCAGATCTTGTTGGTGTAACACTTTAGAAATCTGAAATCATCAAGATATTGCTGTTTGTCTTATTTCCTTGTAAGCAGGAGTTTTTTGTGGATCCAATGATGTGAAACGGCATCATCTATATAGTCCATGTATAGTTTCATAGCTCTTTGTTAAGCCAATTCTATTTGAAATTTGTTTAGAAGCTTATAAAATTAAATACTACAATTGATTGTTTTTATATTAATTAATAAATGGCGCATATTTTAGCTGAATATGATGAGACCTATTTTATTGTTCGTGTCTTCTTTTAGGTACTTTAAATACTTAAATTTAGTAAATAATTATGACTGAAACTTTAAAAATCCCCAATACTCTAAACTAAACATGCATGATTCATCTGAATATGCTAAATACTTAACTGTTAAATTGAATAAAAAGAAAGAAAACAGAACTGGTTGGGACTTCTGTGGCCCCTTCACCTTACTGTGCACATGGACTGCAGTCAAATTGGCTAAGTAAAGATTGAGATTGATCATAAGAACAGTAAGTGATAAAAAATACTTAATGATTTCTCCATGCAGGTTTTGATATAACACAGGATGGCATAAAATGAAATGGGAGCATAAACTATTAACTAATCATTTGGGACAAATTCATTTAGATTTCACAATGTATAGATATTTTCTATGACTCTGCACATGTATTAGAGGTTAATTATAAATAGTTCTATAGGTAGGCTAAGTAGATTCAAAGATATCAATACATTTCCAAAGTTAAGTGTCAGTTAAATCCTAGATATCTTCCAATAGGGTATTACAAACTAAAAAATCAGGACAGTCATGATAGCTAATTTTTTTGTGTGTCAACTTGGCTGAGCCATAGTGACCAGCTATTTTGTCAAAAATCATTTTGGATGTTCCTGTGAAGGTGTTTTCTGGATAAAATTAACATTTAAATAAGTGAACTTTTAATAAAGCAAATGTGGGTAAGTCACATTATCAGTTGATGTCCTTTATTGACCACAGACTGATCTCCCCTGAGCAAAAATAAATTCTGCCAGCAAACTACCTTTGGATTCAAACTGCAACTCTTTCTTGGGTCTCTAAGCTGCCAACTACTACATAGATTTGGGATTTGCCAAGTCTCTACAATCCTATGAACCAATTCCTTAAAACATCACTCTCTCTGTCTTTCTCTCTCTTTCTCTCTCTTTCTCTCCCTCCCTGTCTCTTGCTATATCTATATCTATCTGCACAGACTCATCCTGCTGATTGGTTCTCTGAAGCACCATCACTAATATAGACTTCAGGAGTGGGTGGTACAGCTGTACCAAATGTACATACAGGTAACTGGGTGCTGCTGTAATAAATACCTATATTTATGGAAGTGGCTTTGGCACTGGATAATGGGTGCAGGCTGGAAGAGTTTTCAGATGCATGTTTGAATAAGCTTAGATCACCTTGAGGAGATTATTGGTAGAAATATTTGTCTTTCTGGTGAAGTCTCCAGCAGAAATGAGAAACGTTATTGAGTGCTAGAAGAAAGGTGATCCTTGTTATAAGCTGGCCAAAAATGTGGCTGCACTGTGCTCTACTGTTTGTGGAAAGTAGTATTTATAAAGAGTGGACTTGGAGATTTTGCTGAGGAGATAGCAAAGTTTTGAAGATGCGGCCTTGTTTCTCCTTCCTGCTTATGGTAAAATGTGACAGGAGAGATACAACAATTGAAGAAAGAATTAAGTAAAACGGAGCCAGAACTTGAATATTTGGAAAATTCTCAGCTTCTTCCTTATTGCCTATTCTGGAGTGAACAAGCCTGTGTTCATTTGAGAAACAGATTATGGTATGACTCTTGGATTCAATCATTTGATAAAGAGATTACAGGTATGTCTCCTGGATCTAATCGACCATCTTAGCAGAAGCCAGGAACAGAGGTGAAGTTCTACAAGCAGAAACAGTGTTAGTTTGGACTAAAGTGGACAGATACAGGCAAAATGAAGGCAAGATGTTGAATGTCTGGGATTCTACAGGATAGGACAATAGAGCTATCTGTATGTGAACATGAATTATCCTTTGTGAAGAGGGAAGAATGACCCTGAAGGTGAATAAGAGTTAATCAGGACTGCCACTGTCACCACTGACCTAGAAGCCACAAGTCCATGGGGTAAGGCTGTCTTCTCATTGGTTTCAGAGATCAGGGCTACTACTTCTGTTTCAGTGAGCCAAACTACTGCCCAGGACCAATGGGGGTGACACTACTGTACCCTGATGGGTATAGAGGATAGAATATAGAGGCCAGAGGCAAAGATAATTATTCTTGAGCATTAAAATATGTTGGAATTTGACCTGCTGGGTGTTGGACCACCTGAGGACCTGTGGCCTCTTGTTTTTCCTATTTCTCCTATTTGAAATGGATACGTCTATCCTATGCCAGTTCCACCACTGTATTTTTGAAGTAAATAACTTGTCTGACTCACAGGTTCACAGCTGGAGAAGAATTTAGCCTCAGGATAAATCATACCGGAAGTCTCATTCACACTTGATTTAAAGTATAAATAGATGAAATTTGAGTCTTAGAATCGATGCTCGAATTAGGTAAGACTTTGGGGCTTTTGGGATGAAGGTAAAAATATTTTGCATCAATTTTGGAGGTGCTGACAGCAGTGTTGTGGGCTCAATTGTATACTCTCAAATCATATGTCAACATCATAACACCCAGTATCTCAGATGTAACTGTTTTGGAAATAGGTCTTTTAAAGAAGTCATGACATAAAATGTTAGTGTGAGCCCCAACCCAATCTGACTGAGACCCTTAATAAGACAATAAAATTTGGATATATAAAGAGACACCAGGGATGCATGGCCACACCCCACCCCCCTGCCCCCACAAAACTGAACAAAACAAAACAAAACAAAAAACATGTAGGACCCAATGAGGAAGCAGCTATCTGCAAGCCAAGAAAAAAGGCATTAGAAAAAACCATATCTCCCAACTGTTTGATCTTGATCTTCTAACAAACTAATATGTTAATCATAACATGGCCAGAATAGTCAACACACACTTAGAAATTTTCTACTTTTTAAAAAAAATTTCAGGACTCACTTCATGGAAGTAGTCAATGAGAGAAAGATTTCAATTTTATTATGGACTTCATTATATTAAAATTCTTCCCACCAAGGTTTATAAACATGAGTATATGCTTTAATCAGACAGTTTTAAATTTCAATACTCTCAGAGCTTAATGTAAGAAAAGATCAGTTTACACAATTGACTGAAAAATTAAATTAGTCATAGCCTTCAGTAGTAGCATTCATTGTGGGAGAAAACATTATTGTAGAAGAATTGGTGTATTTGCAGTATACTTCTAATCTTTAAAATGAACATTACTGAGGACAATGATTCTCTTCAATAAAATATCACTTGATGAATGTTCAAAGAAGTTAATGAAGAATGCATTAACCATTAACCTACACAGCAGAGGATTTCTGAAGTCTTTAGTATAAGTTTTTCATTAAAGGAAAATGGATCCTTTTTTTCCAGCCTATGAGTCAGATAATTGACAAAGCTCTCTATATAATTCTTCTAGTGAATACCCAGTAAAAAAAGAGAGAAATCTGGACTTGAGAGTGCGTTTAAGCAGTTGTGATTAAGGAGAAAATGGAAGCATAGCCTCTGCTGACTGTGGAAGCCCAGGAAAGAAAAGGTCATTGAAATGACAGTTAAAACAGAATTATTTTCAGCAGCCAGAGGAAAATAGATGATCAAGAAGAACATACAATCAGCAATATCCAGTGCTATAGACTGTCTTGAAGAATAAGTGGGAGATAAATCTACTTGATGTTACAATTAATAGAAAATAATCAAACTTCAAGAAAACAGAAATTCTGTTCCTTGCCTGTGCTTTATTTTGAGAAGTAAAGGGAACAAAGAATTTTATTGCACATAAACTCTTTAGTCTAATTTGCCACAGTAGAAAGCAAAACAAATTAATAAAGATTTTTTTTTTTTTAAATGTGTGTTTTCTGTATTTCTTAGAACATGAGTTGTATTTTGGAGGCCTAGGGAAAGACCAGCAAATTAGTTACAAAAAAACCCAATGTTTTATTCTCATTTCTAAGGATGCAGTAAATCAAGAGGCATATAATACTTTATTTTCTATTATTACACCTTTTTTTCTGGAATTTTCTTCAAAAGCATGTATGCTTTTTAAAATACTTTTTTTGTTGTTAATAAAACAACATATTCTCATATAAAATGAAAAATGAAGAAAGAAAATGGGCAAAGCAAATTAATCATCATAATTTCTAATGGCCCATTAAGCTTACCCACTTAAAATAATTAGCAGAAATATTCATTAATGTGCACCTCTTGAGTGATTTATTTAGCATGACCCTGATGACTTTGGTAGTCTCCCAATTTCTACAAATAGTAAAGAGATAAAGCCCTGTTAAATGTCTACACAGAGTAGTATAACCATCAGGAGTTGCAATCTAATAAATATGTATTTTCCCTAATAAGAAACTATATTACTAGCCATAATATGTTTTGATATAAAATATATAATTATAAATAAAATCATGTAATAACATAAATGATAACTTTCGCTATTATAAAGTTAACATATAAATAATTCTAAAATGTACCTTAAATTATTTTACCTGTTACTTTGTAGTTAATCAATTTAAAGTCTTTAATAATTTATGAGACTATATATTTTAAAAAAAACCTGTCATAATTCTGTTATTTAGATTATCAAACACTTGTTTCATAGAATATTTTGTTCCAACTTCTGAAAACACTAATGAATATGCTTGGTCTTATGCACATGAAATAACCGTGTGCTGACAGCATAATAATACTGAAAAAAGGCTTTTAAAATAATATCAATTTTCCATAATACATCATGCATAGTGCATGATAATCAGGTGCTCTACAAAACAATTTTTGATGTGATCTTTTCTCTTTTCTTTCATACCTTTTTAAAGTTGACACATCATCAAAACATTTTGTTTTCTTATGAGTTTCAAAAAAGAGGATAAAAAAAGTCTTGTGACCTTCTCCACAATTGGCTGAAACTTTCATTCCTTTCATTCAGGTCTCCATTATTCGAAAAGTGGTTTTAGCTAGCTGTACTCAAGCATTTCAGTCAATTACCAGCTTTTATCTTGTTGTTATCATAAAAGGCCATTTCTTTCCTAAAATGGTCAATTAAGTTCATGAAAATAAATGGTGAGGAATATACAATTTGTTAGCCGTACTGTCAGGAGTACACTGGTCTTGGGGAAAAAACATTTCAGAGGATTTCTTAATGAATAGAAATAGCTCTCATCAGAGGAGATGTTTGTTCCCATTTCTTTCTTCTCTGGCCACAATTCACAGTTAACAACGCAGTAATTGAGTATTTGAAAGCTCTTAAAATCTCCACCTTATACTTAAAGAAGGGTCCCGTGTTTTTGCTTAACTACTCCATGTGTTTCTGTTTGTATAGAGTGCATTTTAGAATCAATTGAGGTAGTAGATTTTACTTGAAATGCATCAGAAAAACGTTCACTTTTTGTTTGAGAATAATGTAATGGAACAAGCATTTGGAGTAAATTAATCAAACAGGATGTAGTCTATTTAGAGAAATGTTAAAGCAATGAACATAAAAGTTGAGAACGTTAGGGGAAAAGTAACGGGTGCCAGCCCCTTGATTTGCATAATGATATACGGTCATGGATGTTTCATAAGAATGCAGGCATGAGCAGTGCTGTATTCAGTTGCTTATACTATGACTAATTCCTACTTTTGTTCTTAAAACAAATTAAGTGTGTTTACTCTGTGTCACACTGTTCTAGGTGTAATGAATATTCTAGTGTTAATATATACAAAAAAGTCTATAAGTTAAATCTAGTTATATGGTATCTTCCAGTCTAGTCACGGAAATGCAGTCCATAAATGTGAAATTTGATGAACATCTTTCTGGATGATGAGTAAGTTCTGAATAGGTAGAAGTAAATTACCAAGGAAATAACTGTATTTTCATGTTTGCTTTCTTTCATTGTTGCAAATATTTCTTCACAAATATTCTAGGTATAAAAATTGTGAATCAAATATTCTTTCTCCTAGCAAAAGTATCCAATGCAATGCCAAAGAAAACTTACTGAATGAAGATAATTACTGTGTAAAAATGGTTTTCATTCTTCCCTTTGCATTTGAAAATCGGAAGATCCAAGATTACTCAGCAAATGTGATGATTCATTTGAGACGTTAGCTTGACTAGGCCTTGGCACTCAGATATTTGGTCAAACAACAGTCTACATGGTGCTATTTTTGAGATGAGAAGGAAGGTATTTTTGAGATGAGATTAATATTTAAATCAGTAGACTTTGAGAAAAGCAGATTACCCTCCAAATGTGGATGGGCTTTTTTCTTAGCTGAAGGCCTTAACAGAACAAAGACTTACCTCCCCTGAGAAAAAAGGGATTTTGCCTTTGACTCAAGTTGCAACATCAACTCTTTCCTGGATCTCCAACCTGCTGACCTGCCCTGAAAACATTAGACTTAACCAGCTACATAATTGCATGAGCCAATTCCTGCCCTGAAAACATTAGACTTAACAGCTCCATAATTGCATGAGCCAATTCCTTAAATCTCTTTCTCTTTCTTTCACTCTCCTGCTCTCCAAATATAGATAGATAGATAGATAGATAGATAGATAGATAGATAGATAGATATACACACACACATATATACATACACACATATATAATATTATATATGTGTATATATATGTGTGTATATATAATATATATGTGTATATATATGCACATCTATATATTCTATTGGTTCTGTTTTTCTGGGGATATGGTGACACACACACACATATAGATCAAGTTTTTGTCTACTAGGAAGGCTGTATTTGCAATTTACCGGTATAAAATATACATACAAATGAGTACAAATACATATTGAATTTTTTGATAATTATATGTGTGTGTACATATTGCCAACTTTTGCCATATCTGTAAAAGTGGACAGTAATTGGGTGATTTAACTCAATGAATTGTTGCAATTAGTATACATATTCAGAGTCAGGAACATAAAAACAATGGAAAGTGACTAATTCCTCAAAGGAATTTAAGAATCTGAAATTTTCTTATTTTTGTTATATTTTGACTTAGAGTGACTTCATCTTTTGAAGTATTCAACTTTGTATCTGACTTCTTTATTACACACTCACTCCATCAGCTGCCAAATACTTCCCTAAGTAAAACTGTAAAATTTGGTTTTGCATTTATTTTCCTTGAATGTGGAAAATAATCATGATCACTCCCATTGGTAGTTTGTAGATTCTAGGCAAAATGCTAAAATTTCAACTTCTTATCTTTCAACTCAGCAGTGTTGCAAATATTTTATCCTCCAAAGTTATATAGATGTTCCTCGATTTACACTAGAGTTACATCCCAACAAATACATCATCAGTTGAAAATATAGTAAGTTGAAGATTCACTTAATACAATAAATGTATCAAACATCACGTGGTCTATCTTAGTATACTCAGAACGCTTACATTAGCCTATAGTTGGGCATAATCATCTAATGCAAAGCCTACTTTACAATAAAGTGTTGAATATCTTATGTAATTTCCTAAATACATTATTGAAAGTGAAAAACAGAATATTTGCATCAGTGCTCCAAATATGGTTTCTACTAAATGTGTATTAGTGTTGCACCACAGCAAAGTCAAAAAATCATAACTTGAACCATTGTAAGGTAGGAATATTCAAGCTTCCAAAAGACATGATTGATTAATAATGAACCAAAATAGTTTCATTAATCTAAATCATGCCAATCATTTAATTAAACTCCTTGCTTGAAAACTTTTGTCTTTATTTCTCTTTACAAGTTAGTTTCATTTATGTTATAAATTTTTTCCAACTAGGGTATGTGTCTGAGTAAGAAGAATTAAAGAGAAAGAAAGAGGAAGTGGGTGGAGGTTATAACATACACAGATGATACAAATGAATTGTAATGATTCTGCACCAAGAATGGTATTTCTTGTAGACTGTATCATCAATTCACCTTTTTATATTTAAGGCCTAAAATACTGCCTCAAATATTATGAACAATAAATAAATATTTGCTGAATAAATGCATTAACTGAACAATTAAGAAAATAATAATTGTTGCTACCATAACTCGGAGAGCACTATAAATCCAGAAAGTTATTCTATTTCTATTGTATTTAGTATTTAAATAATAAAAATAAATTTTAGTTGCAAGTATAAGTGCCTTCCCATCTGCTAAAGCATTTGCTCTTCATACATACAGAAAATAAAATATACTGTCTTCAATTATCCTTCTACAATATCCTGCATCTATTAAAGAGATATCATGGCAGAATGTAGAGACACTATAGATGTGAAAGAAAGTAATGACATTATAAAGTTGACTAGTCATCCAAAACTGAAAAGCATCAAAGCTCTAAATTCTGGAAATGAACAATACCTTTTGTTTATGTATTTATCTTTTATTTCAAGTGGACTTTTACTATTGGCTTCAGTTTAGTCTGTAACTATTAAAAAATTCAAATTAAGTGAGAATAAATGTAAAAATAAAAGAAATTAATTTTTATAAATTTTGTTAAAATGCTAATGATTTAAATATCTTATAAGAACTAATTCATGAGTCTTCTTTTTCTATTCAATAAATGGGTAAAAAGAAAACATGACATGGAAGATGAACATTTTTAATTTAGTAATTTTTGTACTTTTTCATATTTTTGACTCGTTTTTCATAATTTTGTTTTATATTTTTGTCTCCTTTTTGTTGTCTCAGTTTTGTTCATTTTGGTGTCCCTTTTTCATATTCCCAAAAAAGAGTTTTAGGACAAATGTCTAACCTAACCATATGTTTAATTTTTGTTTTATGATATTTTCTTTTTAGTTTGATAATATTATTATGCCTAAAAGGATAAGGCTTTGAATTAGATGTTTGTAGTATACAGGTCAAATGATCTTGACAGTACATTGAAAATGCAAAGTTGTATTTAAACATACTTAAACAAAAACCTCTCATTGTGAGAGAAATGCATGGTATATGTTTACATAAGGCATAGGCAAATGCATTAGTCTGATTTGGTAATTTATAAAGGAAAGAGGTTTAATTAACTCACAATTCCACATTCCTGGGAAGGCCTCACAATCGTGGGGGCAAATGAGGAGCAAAGTCAACTCTTACATGGTGGCAGGCAAAAGAGCTTGTGCAGGGGAACTCCAATTTATAAAACCATCAGATCACATGAGACTTACTCACTATCACAAGAACAGTATGGGGGAAAACACCCCCGTGATTCAATTATCTTCACCTGACCCTGGCCTAGACATGGGGAAATTATTATAATTCAAGGTGAGATTTGGGTGGAGGCACAAAGCCAAACCATCTCAGCAAAGGTTCACTAACTGTCTATTCATAAATAACTGTAAACTTAAAGGGGGGGGGGAAGCTTTGTTCATTTTACAGACTGAAGCTCTGTCCCTCCTCATTAACTACCTGCTTTTCTCCGGTGAAATAAGTACTTTTCTTCAAATCACATGAGAGTAGTCTAAAAGTGAGAAAATAAACTTTTCTTTGGGCATAGTTTCTGTACCACTAACCCTCTAGTTTTGGCAAAATGTGATTTTTATTTGTATTTATTTATTTATTTATTTATTTTTATTTTTGAGATGGAGTTTTGCACTGTCGCCCAGGCTGGAGTGCAATGGCATAATCTTGGCTCACTGAAGCCTCTACCTCCAGGATTCAAGTAATTCTCCTGCCTCATCCTCCCTAGTAGCTGGGATTACAGACATCTGCCACCATGCCTGGTTAATTTTTTTGTACTTTTAATAAGAGACAGGGTTTTGCCATGTTGGCCAGGCTGGTCTTGAACTCCCGACCTCAGGTGATCCACCCACTTTGGCCTCCAAAAATGCTGGGATTACAGGCGTGAGCCACCAGGCCAGGCCAAAATGTGTTTTTTAAACATTACTTGCCTGCACTTTCTTCTGCCCAAAAAGGGATAAAGTAATTTATCTCTTCAATAAAATACAATTTCAGCATTTGACAGAATGATTACATAATGACCGTGGCAAATTCAATAAATGGTTAATATTGTACAATCAGTTAAATATATTTACACAGATTATTACTTCAAAAGGAGAATATTTCTTAAAAAGAATTGTGTTAGAAAAGGTAGAAACATTAAAATATTTTAAGCAGAATATTCTACTGAAATAAATTTTATGTCACATTATGTTAAATTTTATTTAAAAATCTGATCAATTTAATTGAAAAATACCATATTTCATTAAAAGAGATATTTACATAAGTTAATGAATAAGATGGTGAAATTTTCTTCTCATCAAGAATTGGATATTTTGATGAATTTCCTAAGTCTACCAATTCTTACAAAATAGAAAAGAAGTCTAGTTGATACGAGAAGATTATACTGCATTTTACAGATGAAAAGCTGCTATTTTCAAACAAGTCACATAATTCATTGGATAAGATAAATATAGTATATACTAAATATGTAGGTTGTCATTTCAGTCTTAAATTCATTTGGAAAACATTCAAGAACTGACTCAATTTTGGCCGATTTCCAAACAATAGTATCAGAACTCACACCTAAAATTTTGTCCCAGAAATTTGAGGTTACTTGATATCTCACTTTTATTATATATTCTTCTGTGTCATAAAAGACTCAGGAAAAAAGTTTTTAAGCCATTACAGAATAATGTTACTATGCTTTATTTTAATATTACTCTTCTATAACTATAATGATGAACTATGTAATAACCAGGCAATTGTGAGAAGGAGTTATTAGTATTTAATCAAATAAAGCAATTCTAATGGCTTATATGCAAACATAAAATAATATAGGAAAAAGCTATGTGCATCTGGCCATTCAACTATCTTCTTCAGGCCTGTTCTAAAATAATTTGTTTTTCAAATAGTCAACCAATAATCAGAAAATCATCTTTTAAGTTAAAGGAGGTCTAATAATATTAATATTAAAGAAAAAAAAGCTTAGGCTTGAGCATATATGTAGCTGTCCAGAAATAAGAAGAGCTGAATTTCTTCCATATAAAATATACATTATTTCTATTACACCCCTTCATTAAGGGTTGTTTATCATGTCAAATAAATTTTGAGAAAAAACAATTTAACTGGTGAACACAATTAACTTCTCCCCATCTAACCTCTCAAAATATTTTAATAGATTACCTCTTACATGCGTACAATTTATGTATAAATTTTAACTTTAGACCCACTGCGGTGGCTCACGTCTGTAACACCAGCACATTGGGAGGCCAAGGCGGGGTAGATCACCTGAGGTCAAGAGTTCGAGACCAGCCTGGCCAACATGGTGAATCCCCGTCTCTACTAAAAATACAAAAGTTAACTGGGCATGGTGGTGCATGCCTGTAATCCCAGCTACTAGGGAGGCTTGAGCCCAGCAGGAGGAGATTGCAGTGAGTGGAGATTGCACCATTGCACTCCAGCCTGAGTGAAAAGAGCAAGACTCAGTCTCAAAAAAAAAAAAAAAAAAAAAAAAAACCTTTAATTTTAGACTCAATATGGAAAGCTTCAAACAGCTAAAATCCAATTATATAAATAAAACATACAAATGCCAAATATAATCACAACATAAGGTAGAATGAGATAAACTAAAGAAATTTTAATTCAGATACCATAAACTATGACTAATCAAAGACAGAATAGACCTTTGTATATGAGATGAATACATCAGGAACTTACACAAAGTTGAATTCTAAAATAATTTTTTGAAATCAGGCCATACTTAATATATAAAGAAATAAAGACTGTTGACTAAAACTGGGGGATTTGATACTTTTTTTTTTTTCCAGTTTCTGCAAGAAAATTAAAGAGGACCAGTTCCTAACTACCAATTCTTTAAAAATTAGATATACTCCTGGTCAAATAAAATATTTATACATTTATTGTAACAGAGAATTATGTAACAAAGGAATATAACTCATTCAGAAATTATGCAATCCTTCTTTCATCTCAAAGAATACTAAGATCTGAAACATGAATATTTCCTGAGATTGATGCCAGGTCATAAAGAATAGTGACAGACTTTGACAAACAAGTTTCAGATACTAAATTCTGGTTACTACAGAAATCTAATAAAAGACAACATAATACAAAACTTGTGGGATATCTTACAATAAAAGGAGGAAGACCAATTGTGAATATATTTTCGTGAATTACACTTTTCCATTGTTAATAGATTTTCTCAACGTTACTAGGTTTATTTTAATGTGATAAAAACATATTCAGGCTTTTATTTTTAGCTTATCTGAAAGAGTCATTTCATTTGTTACTTTTCTCTTTTAAACTTTAACTGGTTTTAAAACAGAAATTATTTCAGAGTATTTCTATTACCCATGGTTTATCATTAAAAATGATGTAAGTATTTACATTACCCCATCATTTATCATTACCTTTATGTTTGTACAGACAGTGATAAATCCTGAATATGTTTCATGCTTTTTAAAGTAATATTTAGAATTTTAGAAAATTCACAAATTCATTATGTAAAAGTTTGAACAATGTACAATCATATGAAGTAACAGAAACTATACTCTTATATTGGCCTTCCTCAAATCTACTCCATAGTAGAAGCAACCATATTGGAAACAATCATCTGCTCCAAAAAAGGTAAAGCTGGCATGTTACATTGCTTTGTTTTTACCCATGATTCTGTATTGTTATTTGGCAAAGATGGATACTTATGAAGCTATTACTATCTAAATTCACTGGGGTAGACAATAAGAAAGCTAGTTGTGAGTGTAGCATTTTCCTTTAGGTTTCTCTTTTAATGCTCTCACCCCTAGGTGCCAAGACCAGCTCGGTCAGGGAGACCCTAACCCAGTAGCCCTAGAGGAATTAAAGACACACACACAGAAATATAGAGATGTGAAGTGGAAAATCAGGGGTCTTACAGCCTTCAGAGCTGAGAGCCTGGAACAGAGATTTACCCACATATTTATGAACAGCAAACCAATGATTAGGATTGTTTCTATAGATACCAAATCAACTAAAAGTATCCCTTATGGGAAACAAAGGGATGGGCCGAATTAAATGAGTAAGTTGGGCTAGTTAACTGCAGCAGAAACACGTGCTTAAGATGCAGATCGCTCATGCTATTGTTTGTGGCTTAAGAATGCCTTCAAGCGGTTTTCTGCCCTGGGCGAGCCAGGTGTTCCTTGCCCTCATTCCTGTAATCGCACAACCTTCCAGCTTGGGCATTAGGGCCATTATGAACATGTCTCAGTGCTGCAGAGATTTTGTTTATGGCCAGTCTTGGGGCCAGTTTATGGCAGATTTTGGGGGGCTTGCTCCCAACACTGGGTTTGGATCTATCCCTCTCTCATTTCTCCTTTTTAAAGGCATTCTCACATAAGGCTTTGGAAAGGATTATATAAGCTAATAGTCGATTACTCGTTTGTATTTCAATTCTATATTAACTTGTACAATGTAACACAAAATAACTGATAAATTCAGTAAGCATTTTTTCAAATGCTGTATTTTAACATACCACAGCATGTCATATAAAGTTTGCATGTTGCCCAATATGAATCATAGAATATTTGTCCAACAAATATCCATTAAGTGAACAAAGACTCAAGATGTCGAGGCTGTTTTGCCTGTTTGTGTTTTGCTTGGTTTATTCGTTTAGATGTAGAGCATTTTATTGCCTGCCAAAATATAAATTAAGCCAGGCTTTGGTCTTCTCACTCTGCTGAAGAAAAGGTGGCCTGAATCTTCAGCCACAAGTCCAGAGTCAAGTTGAAAAATGTCCATAAAATTGCATATTTCTGAAGAGTCTACTCTCTACTTTTTAATTCCTCATCGCTTCTGTGATTGTTCTATCTTTAAGAGAGTTATGTGCAAAATTTTAAAAAAATGTGGTAGATTAAATTTAAACTTTTCATTCAAAGTGTTATCTTTGCATGTTTTTGGGAATCAAGGATGAGGATGATTATATTTTAGTGAAGAAACTAAAGAATAGCAAATTAACATCTGTCAAAACTTTGCATGGCTCTAAAGTATGGAGGAAGTATTTATAAATAACCAATCTGAAATACAAATATTTTAATTCTATGTTATGGTTACTATGTTTTATGCACAGACCTTTTTAAACGAGTTCTACAAATACACACATGTACAACTTTACTTCTCTTCCCCAAAGTTTCCTGCCTTTGATAGCTTATCCTCCAAAACACAGTTCCAAGGGCAATTTGGCAGAAAATCAAGTGACTGATTTCTTTTTCCCGTAAACAAATGAGGAGTGATCAATAATTTATTTAGTAATTATTTTAAAATAATTTTTGCAAATCTGAAAGCACATATATTGAGTCACTTGTTTTTAATTAGGCATTCTCTCTCATATTAAAAAAAAATACTAAGTATTTATAACAATGTATACTCTTGAAGCAAAAATAATTTGACACCTACTTAAGGCTGCTACTATTTTTACTTTGTTTTTAAACCAAATGAGAGACAAAGTTTTAATGTATTCCTGCCTACCAGAAAACTTTCACCTAAAGTGTCTTCACAGACTCCTTACAAGCTACCTAAGATTGCATGAAAGTCCTGGAACAAAGATAAATGAGGTCCCTACTAAAGGTATTACAAGACCAATTAACAACATATAAAATATAAATATGTTCATAAATACATTAAAATGGAGCCTTCGGGAGAAGTAGGTCAATGGCCAGTTTTGACAAATGAGTGAGAATTACAAAGTTAAATACCCTGGAAGCCTGTGAAATAATAATTTAAAAGAAAGCACATTATATTACATTTTAAAAAGGAGATTTTACAATTGAGGATTGGCTTACCTTCCAAAGGATGCTCTCCACATCCTGGTCTCTAAATGAGGCTTATTATCTTTACTTTCCCCATACCTTTCCAATACAGCCCAGTGTAACTCTCAACACTCTTCAGTCTCAGAAAGTAGGTTTTCTAAGAAAATATGCAATGCTCTACATTTCCTTCCCCTCAATAATTACTTATTTTTTCACATGTCCATTTATTTTTTCCTTAAGGAAATAGTGTGTACTTTTTCTCAGTTTTATAGTCCTTCATGTATATTCTTGAACACATGCTTATCTCTTATAAGAATTAGGTTTTTCCATTAACTACCCCCTTCACAGTTTTTTGTTTGTTTGTTTGAGATGAAGTCTCACTCTGTCGCCCAGACTGGAGTGCAGTGGCACAATCTCAGCTCGCTGCAATATTTGCCTCCTGGTTCACGCGATGTTCCTGCCTCCACCTCCTGAGTTACTGGGACTACAGGCTCCCACCACCATCCCCAGCTAATTTTTGTATTTTTAGTAGAGACAAGGTTTTGTCATTTTGGCCAGGCTGGTCTCAAACTCCTGACCTTGGCCTCATAAAGTGCTGGGATTACAGGCATGAACCCCTGTGCCTGGCCCTTATACTTAAGTTTTCGTTTCTTCTAATTATTAACTCTAAATGATAGTACTTCCAATTAGTTCTTAATCCTTCCAATTCCTCATGTTATCACATCTAGCCTAATTTCAGGACTTAAGCTATCAGCACTGCATTCAAATTTTACTTACAAAATCATAAGTGAAACTTTATACTATCCATTTCCTTAGAAGAATATTCATAGTCTGCTTTGCAAAATAGAAAACATTTCTTTTTACATGGAAGATTCTACCAATCCCTTCCAGAAACTATCCCACATTTGAAGGTCTACTAATTGCTAAACCAAAAGTCTTCTAAAACCTCATAGAAGAAGCTATCCCACATTTGAAAGTCTACTAATTGCTAAACCAAAAGTCTTCTAAAACCTCAGAGAAGATTATCTGCTTTGCTCAGTAAAAATTTAATTTATTCTCCAATGTTGAGCCAGCCTTGAATACATGAAATAAATCCCACTTGACCATGACTATGAGATAATTCTTTTTTATTGTATATATGCATAAATATTTTACATATATATCACACACTACATATCAATCTATAATTCTTTATACATTGTCAAATTATATATGCTAATTTTTGTTAAGGATACTTGCATCTAAGCTCATGAGAGATATTGATCTGTAGTTTAATTTTCATATAACATCTTTGGTTTTGGTTCAGATGAATTACTAAGAAATCCTTTTGCTTCTATATTCTGAAAGAGATTGCAAAGAAGTAGTATAAATTATTTCTTTACATATTTGGTGGCATTAACCAGTGAACCAACCCACAGGGACTTGATACTGTCAGGCCTCTGAGCCCAAGCTAAGCCATCATATCCCCTGTGACCTGCATATATACATCCAGAGGATGGCCTAAAGTAACTGAAGAATCACAAAAGAAGTGAAAATGTCCTGTTCCTGCCTTAACTGATGACATTACCTTGTGACATTCCTTCTCCTGGGTCATCCTGGCTCAAAAGCTCCCCAACTGAGCACGTTGTGTCCCCCACCCCTGACTGCCAGAGAACAACCCCCTTTGACTGTTGTTTTCCACTACCTACCCAAATCCTGTAAAAGTGTCCCACCCCTATCTCTCTTTGCTGACTCTATTTTCAGACTCAGCCCGCCTGCACCCAGGTGAAGTAAACAGCCTTGTTGCTCACACAAAGCCTGTTTGGTGGTCTCTTCACACGGACGCGAGTGAAAGATACTTTCTGTTTTGGGTGGTTAATTAATTATTTTGGGTGGTTAATTAATTATTTTGGGTGGTTAATTATTGATTCAGTTTCTTTATAGATATAGACCTCTTTAGATTACCAATTTCTTCTTGTGTTAGGTTTGGCAGATTGTGTCGTTCAGAGAATTGGTTCACTTCATCTAGGTTATGAAATGTTGTGGGGATGGAGTTGTTTATGTTATTCCTTTATCATCCTTTTAATGCCCATGAGATCCTTAGTGACATTCCCCCTTTCATTTCTAACATTAGTTGTTTGTGTATTCTCTCTCTCTTTTTTTTTTTTAACTTGCCCTGGCTAGAAGCTTATTGATTTCATTGATCTTTTTAAACAGCAGCTTTTGATTATATTGATATTTCCTATTATTTTTGTTTTTGATTTTACTGATTTCTAATCTGGTTTTATTATTACGCTTACTTTTGCTTTAATTTGCTCTTTTTTCCTAGTTTCAAAATTGGAAGCTTATGAAACTCATTTTAGGTATTTCTTTTTTTCTAATATCTACATTCAATGCTATAAATTTTCCTTTCATCAGTATTTGCTGAATCCCACAAATTTTGATTAGTTGTGCTTTCATGTTAATTGAGTTCAAATTATTATAAAATTCCTCTTGAGATTTCTTCTTTGACTCATGTTATTCAGAAGTATGTTTTTAATCTCCAATTATTTTACGATTGTCCAGCTATCTTTCTGTCATTGCATTCTAGCTTAATTCTACAATGATCTAAGAAAAGACATTACATAATTTCCATTCTTTTAAGTTGTTAACGTGTTTTATAGCACAGTGTGTGGTCCGTCTTGGTGAATGTTTCATTGAGCTTGAGAAGAATGTGCATTCTGTTGTTAGATGCACTAGTCTATAGATGTCCATTATATCCAGTTGATTGATGGTGCTGTTTAATTCAACAATGTTCTTACAGATTTTCAGCCTCCTGGGTCTGTCCATTTCTGATAGATGGGTGTTAAAGTCTCCTGCTGTGATAGTGGATTCATCTCTTTCACCTTGAGTTGTAGCAGTTTTTGCTTCACACTCTATTGCTAGGCACTTATACATTAAGAATTGTTATGCTTTCTTGGATAATTGAGCCCCTTAACATTATGTAATTCTTCTCTTTATCCATGATAATTTTCTTGCTTCAAAGTCTGTTTTGTCTGACATTAATATAGCCACTTCCACTTTCTTGTGATTAGTGTTATCATAGCAAATATTTCTCCATTCATTTACATTTAATCCACATATGTCTTTATATTTAAAGTGAGTTTCTTGTTGACAACATAGATTTAGGTATCTTTTTAAATTCACTATAATAATCTCTATCTTTTGATTGGTGCATTTAGACTACTAATCATATAATTTATTACTGATATAATTGGATTAATTGGATTAATATCTACAGTATTTATTAATCTTTTTTATGTGTTGCTTTTGTTCTTTGTTCCTATTTTTGTCCTCCATTTTTTTTTTCTGCCTTTTGTGGTATTTTCTGAGCATTTTATATGATTTCATTTTCTTTTTTCTTAACACATCAGTTAAGAGTTTTTTTTTTTTTTTCTCTTTTTTTTTTTGATTGTTCTAGAGTATACAATACACATTTACAACCAATTAAATATGTCCACTTTCAAATAACACTACAAGGTCCACTTTCAAATAACACTACACCAATTCATGAGTAGTGCAAGTACTTTTATTTTATTTTATTTTATTTATTTATTTATTTATTTTGAGACGGGGTCTCACTCTGTTGCCTAGGCTGGAGTGCAGTGGAGCGATCTCAGCTCACTGCAGCCTCTGCCTCCCAGGTTCAAGCAATTCTCCCACCTCAGCCTCCCAAGTAGCTGGGATTACAGGCACACCACCATGCCTGGCTAATTTTTGTAGTTTTAGTAAAGATGGGTTTTTACCATGTTTTCCAGGCTGTTCCCGAACACTTGACCTCAGGTGATCCACCCTCCTCAGCCTCCCAAAGTGCTGGGATTACAGGTGTGAGCCACCGCGCCTGGCCACTAGTACCTTTAAGTATCAAAATATTCTTAGTTTCTTCCTCCTGTGCTTTGTATCATTGCTGTCATTCTTCATTTATTCATTAGCATACGTAAGTATACATAATTAAGTACACTGTTGCTATTATTTTGAACAGACTATTACCTGTTAAATCAATTAACAATAAAAAAATAAAAGTTTTATTTTATCTTTATTCCTTCTCTGATGTTCATCTTTTCTTTATGTGGATTCACGTTTCCGATCTATATATTTTTTCTGTCTCTCTAAAGAATTTCTTTTAACATTTTTTGAAAGGTAGGCCTAGCGGCAACAATTCTCTTAATTTTTACTTACCTGAGAATGCCTTTATTTCACTTTCTCAGCGTACAGAATTCTAAGTTTGTGGTTTTATTCTCAACACCTTAAATATTTCACTCTATGCTCTTTTCTACTCAAATGGTTTCTGGGGAACAATTGTATGTAACTGTTAATGAAAGGACACAAAGATAGATGTGTACCCGCGCCCCCCCACCCCGCCCCGCTACACCCTCTTGCTAAACCCTTTGTTCTGCTCTCTAATCTTTGCACATACCAGAGATTTCGTAAGTTCTGTGAGTACCTGTTTTTCTGCACATACCAGAGATTTTGTAAGTTCTGAGGCAAGGTCACAAGACGTGTTTAAGTAAGATAAACTCTTGCTGCCATAAACCAGTTGAGCAACCTGACGCAATATAATTAACTGCCTTTGTGTAAAACTGCTCTCCCGCCTCAAGGGTTGAACCGAAATATCAGAAATGGCGGGAACCAATCACAGTTAGCCAAATCACCTTGTTCAAACACTAGCCAATCATATATCTGATTTGTATAATAATTCTATGCCCACTTTTCTTAGACTATATAACACTGCTCGGAGCTCAGTGGGGGAGCTCTCCTGCCCGTCTCGTTTCGCGAGCGAGTGAGAGTTCCAGGTTCGAACCTGTAATAAAGATCCTTGCTGCTTAGCTTTGACTCTGGACTCTGGTGGTCTTCTTCGGGGAATAAACGGTCTAGGCATAACATTATCTTTGTTCCTCTATAAGTAAGATGTATCTTCCCCACCCTTCTTCTCACACCCCAGGACCTTTTCGAATTATTTAAGGACCATTGATTTTTCTGCAGTTTGCAAATGATATGCCTAGGTATAATTTTCTCTGGCATTTATTCTGCTGCATGTTCTCTGAGCCTCATGGATCTATGGTTTGGTATTTAACATGTATTTGGGACAAATTCTCAGTGATTAGTATTTCAAATATTTCTCTTCTGTTCCTTTTTCTTTTCCTTCTGCTATTGATTATGTATGTTACACATTTCGTAACTGTCCCTCATTTCTTGAATATTGCATTCTTTTTTTTCTGTCATTTTTCTTTTTTTTCTTTTCAACTTTGGAGGTTTCCATTAGAATATCCTCAAGATCAGAAATTATCTTTTCTGTTCAGTTTACTAATAAGCTCATCAAAAGAATTCTTCATTTCTATTACAGTGTTTTTTTATTGTTGGCTTTCCTTGTTGGTTCTTTCTTAGACTTTCTATTTTTCTGTATATCTTGCTTATGTACTAACCCAGGCTGTCTACTTTATCCATTAGAGTCCTTAGTATATAAATCATAGTTGTTTTAAATTCCTGGTCTGATAATTCCAACATCTCTGCAATAACTGCATCTGATTCAAATGATTGCTCTTTCTTTAAACTGTGTTTTTTGCCTTTTAGTAAGTCTTGTAATTTTTTCTTGGTATACAGGCATAATGTACTGAGTAAAACAAATTGTTGTAAATAAGACTTTGGTAATGAAGTGTTAAGGTATTAGGGGAAAAGAGGCATTCTATAGTCCTATGATTAAGTCTCAGTCTTTTCTTGAGCCTGTACATCTGAATTGTGAACTTCATATGTGCTTTTCATTTCCCCTCCTCATCCTGGGACAGGATGGCTAGTGAAAGATGAAGTTGAGTGTTTCCCTTCTCCCAGGTCAGATAGGCTCTGATAAAATCCCAGCAAGTTATGCTCTAATTAAGTAGATTCTCATGACAGCAGACATTGTTAAGAAGAACAAGATTCTCTGGCATATTTCAAGATGGTTTTTTACCCCTCCCCCATCTCTGCTGGAATCAGGAGAAGTTATTTCTCTAATATTCACTGTGACAATCTGGTCAGATTCTAGGAGGTAAAACACAAAGTGGAGAACTAGCCAATGACTGTACCCTGCTGGACACATCTCTCATATTTTCCCACACTGTCCTTCCAGCAATTCACCAATTACAGTTAGGTTTTCTTGCCCTGGTACTGGTTGCCACGGAGGCTGTTTCCTATGGATTTCTGCTTCAGTAAGTTGTGATTATTTTTATTTTCCTGTCAGTATCTCCAATTTTGGGGTCAGTAATTTGCCTTGTGACCAAACTGCTTTTTAAAAGGGAATTTTTTAGATAGGTTGGTCTAAACAACTCAATGTTAAGAACATAGACCTCAGTCTTCAGCTACATTTTGTTTTCTTCTCTTGATAGCATTTATTGCCTGCTAACATATTATAATTGTGTTAAGTTGTTTATTTTTTGCCACCCCATAGTAAGATTTAAGTTCCAAGTGGTGAATAATTTTTTCTTCATTGCTTTTCACACTATGTTTCTTAGTACCTATAAAAATATTTGGCAAATAGTAAGAATTAAAATATTTGTTGTGATAGTAACAAATGACATATTCGACCTTTAAGCTCACTTGCTTCTGAATCACCATAGACTTCATTGCAGGAGGTAAGAAAGGCAAAGGTATGAAACACAATCAAACCACCCAATGTAGTGCCTACAAAATATTTTTCAGTTCATTTTCTCAAGTTCTTTTTTTCTCACATTCTAGTTTACATTTAATAGTTTGCTATTATAAATACAGCTTACAACTGAACTCCAATCCTTAGTCTGTTTGTTTTTGCTGTAGTTGGCTAATAAATTCATAATCATAATGAATTCAATATATTACATTCTCCACATTCACCTCTGATTAAGTGAGCTTCTGAAAATTACACATTCAGATGGTATCCAAAATATTCAAGACCATTAATGTCAAAGCAGCACTCAAATCTTCTCTGTAGCCTGTCAATTCTTTTTTATTTCATAAATAACTTATATTTGCTTGGCCAAAACTTCTATCATATTTAGAACATCATTCACAAATTACTGGTAATATAGAGCCAAGAAGCCATCAGACTGAAAAGATTTCACTTTCTTTTCACTAATCCTTAAAATCCATCTGAAGCAGACGGATTTTATTTCCAAAGAGAAAATGTCCCTACTCCTCTCAAAGTGGAGGATTCTAATTATCCACTGGATCCCAAGCTTATCCTATGGACGTCATTTTTTTTTTTTTAATTTCTAATGGATTGTTCATGTAAACAAAAAAATATTTATCATATTTTACATCCTAAAATCAAAACAACCCCCATACGCCCTTCAATTTCCCTACAGCATCATTGAACTATAACCTTGTATCTTTGTTCCTCTTCATAGCCACAGTTCTTGAAACAGTAGTCTGAATTTATAGTCTCCTCTTCTAGAGTCCCAAATTAGTCTTTGAAATCCCTCAATGTGGATTGTACTCTGATTAAAATTGATCTGGTCAAGGTCGCCAATGATTCCATGTTGCATAATCTAATAATTATTTTTTAACTCCACTTTATTCTGTATCTCAGTTGATTCTGTCAGTTTATTAATGACTTTTTTGTTTTGCTAAATATTTTCTTCTTTTTGCATCTGTAATAGTACTAAACACTATTTTTTCCTTTGATGTCTGACCATCTCACTTCAGTTTCCACTGTCATCTCATAGTTAACATGCTCAAAATGGAAGTATATAATCCTTCAGAAAGCACAAATACAAGCACACCCTCAAACATGTAAACTCACATGCAAAAAAAGATGTGCATGTCTCACATATGTGTTCCCATGCATACATGCACATCCCCTGACATAAATATAGAAAAACATATGCATATTTCTGCACATACACTCACATAAACACACTCACACACTCACATATGCAGACACTGACCAAACATACACAAATGTATGCACAATGCCTACATGCACAACCACATATACATACTCTCTCACTGACACTGACATACATACATTCCCCACACACATATATGCATACACATATATACATATGCACATCACACTCACATGCACTCACACCTACACTCACATATATACACATGCATACCCCAAGCCCCCTACAACATCATATCTACACACACATGCACACCTGCACACATATATACTCACATATACATACTTGCGCATCCCCCACACAGACACACTCACTAAACTCAAACACGCACACCACCATTTCTTCTCCAGTTCTAACCACCACCTACCTAGAAAATGAAGGTAGAAATGTGAAAGTTTTGCATCTACTACTTTCTCATACTTCCATTTTAACTTCATTACCTCAACTTATCAATTCTTCGTCAGAAGTATGCCTAGAATCTCCCTATTTATTTCTGTTTTCTTTGCCACCCACCTACATAGACCGTCATTGTTCATCTAGTTCCTAGCTTTTTTAAAGCTGCCTATTTTGCCCCCTTTAATCCATTCTGCATATTTTTTTGAGGGGGGAGGGATGGAGTTTTGCTCTTGTTGCCAAAGCTGGAGTGCAGTGGTGCGATCTTGGCTCACTTCAACATCCACCTCCTGGGTTCAAGTGATTATCCTGCCTCAGTCTCCTGAGTAGCTGGGATTACAGGTGCCCACCACCACGACCGGCTAATTTTTGCATTTTTAGTAGAGACGAAGTTTCACCGTGTTAGCCAGGATGGTCTTGATCTCCTGACCTCGTGATCTGCCCACCTCGGCCTCCCAAAGTCCTGGGATTACAGGCATGAAATACCATGCCCGTCTTATTCTGCATAATTTAGACAGTGTAACTATTTCAGAACACAATTCAGGTTATGCCACTCTAACATTTAAATTAATTCAATGTCTGTCCATCAACTTCAATTTTCTTTACTAAAATTATTCTATATTGAATATATAATGCTGGCAAGAACATGATGAAATAGGTATCCTCTATTTTAGGTAGCAATTTAAATGACTCAGAAATATATTTGATAAAAATTTTGTAATATATTTCAAGATAAAAAATTACCAATGATACTATTTGACTTATAAGTCTATTTCAGAGACACAACAACAAAATTATATCATACATTATGAAAGCATTGTGCACAAAAATAATTTAGATTTTTGATAATAGGGGAAAAAATCACATTTCTACATAAAATAGGACACTAGGGAAGTTAATTAAACTGTGAACTATTCATTCAATAAAATATGAATTCTTTAAAATATTTTAGAATATATTTTACTAATATAATTAATATTCATGGCAGGTTAATAATATATAAAAATACCTGATTATAAAGTACAAATGGCTGCAAATTTACATCTGCAGTATAAACATAGCTCAATTAAAACTAAAGACAAAAGAAATATACAAAAATATTAAGTGGTAATATTTCAGTAATTTGATTATTTTAGCTTTCTTTTTCTTTATCATCTGTATTTGTCATGAGACTATATAGAGAATAAAATCAATTAAAAAATAATTATTATTTCCTTTTTTTTTTTTTTTTTTTTTTTTTACTCAGTGGCAAATAAAATCAAAGCAGCTCTGCCAATCTCTTGGTCATTACAGTTTTTATTGGCTTATTGTAAACTTCCTGAATTCATAGCTTAGGCCTTAAGGTTAAAATATAAATCAGATAAACTTCATACTCAGTCTTAGCTCACTCAGAAAACAATAAACAAAATTAAAAACAAAGTAGTGCCTAGCAGTAGCCTAACAGCCATTTTAAGTTCCAATTTCACTGGCCCTCCAATCTAGCCTGCTTTCCTCCACCTTCCCTTCCTCTATGTCAGCTACACTGGCCTCCATGTCCTTTGAGTACTGCAGTTATCACATCACCTGAGACACCGCACTGCCTCACCCTCTGCTGGAAGATTTTTTGCCCAAATGGTCACATATTTATAACCTAATTCTATTAGGTCTTATAAAAGTAAATATCAACTTGAGTCTTATAAACTCTAACTCCTATTATACTTACTCAGTTTTTACTTTACTGTGATTTATTGTTCTTCATTACATTTAACATCTTCTGACAATCTATGTATTGGTTTATTTTCTACTTCCCACTACTGAAATATTAACTCAGTGACAAGAAGAATTATTTCCATTTTGTTTGTTATTCTATCTCCATTGTGTGCCTATATTAGGTGCTCAGTGAATACTTTTTGAATGAATAAAATTTAGAGTTGTTTCAGATCATTGATTTTTTTAGTTAAGAGAGTTACTTTTAGATGCATCTTTCACTAAATTGAAAGTACCTCAATCAGCACCGGGACATCAACCTGAAATCAAACTTCAAAACAGATGCACATTTAATAATGATATAATTAGGATAAATTATTTTTCATAAACTAACCTCAAAGTATAATTGGAAATATTAAAGGGAAATAGTAAGCCTGTATGACAAACACTAAATGCAGAACAAAAAAAATTATATTATTTTATTAGTCATTCATTGATTTGTCATATAAAAAACATTATGAGGAGGCCGGGCGCGGTGGCTCAAGCCTGTAATCCCAGCACTTTGGGAGGCCGAGATGGGCGGATCACAAGGTCAGGAGATCAAGACCATCCTGGCTAACACGGTGAAACCCCATCTCTACTAAAAAATACAAAAATCTAGCCGGGCGAGGTGGCAGGCGCCTGTAGTCCCAGCTACTCGGGAGGCTGAGGCTGGAGAATGGCGTAAACCCGGGAGGCGGAGCTTGCAGTGAGCTGAGATCCGGCCACTGCACTCCAGCCTGGGCGACAGAGGGAGACTCCGCCTCAAAAAAAAAGAGAAAAAAAACAATTTAAGAAAAAAAAAAAAAAAAAAACATTATGAGGGCATAACACTGTCATAGGTTGGTTTCCCCAGAAATAAACTTAGAAGTTCTAAGGTTTCTGTGAATGAGATTTATTAAAAAGTGCTCTCTGAAACACAGCTAGTCTGATTTAAAAAAAAAGCAAGATTGGGCAGAGGAAGACTTTGAAATACAGACATTTTCAATAGCAGTCAAATCTACTCTGAAAGTGACTCTGGAGCTGTCAGGAGTTATCCCCCACTGAGGGAAATGAACTGGGTCTTCATAGCTCCTCATTGAAGAATCAGTGGATATAGGTTATCCTGAAAGTAGGGGGTGTGCCCTTGACACAGGCTGCTTTCAGCCAGGGCAATTACTAGAGAGGAACACAGATATTCAGCCACCAACACTCTCAGCAAGGAGGGGAAAAAAAAATACCTCTGTCTTGAAATTGGTAGTAGGGGTAATACATAGGGTGCCATACAGCATCTACCATATGAATTCAAGCTTATCAAGTTTATTACTCTCCCCATACAGCTATGGTAAAAAACAGTGGCAATTTCTTCAGGTTATAATTCTACTTCATTCAAATCCTTCCTGAAATAAAGTAAAATTAAACATATTAATATTCACCTTGCTTGTGTTAGTGGAAGAATCATCAAGTATTTTAGGATAGTAGTTTTCTAACTTTAGAGGATTTAGGAACAACTTATAGCATGTTTGAAAGATTGTGTATTAGTCAATTCTCACATTGCTATAAATAACTACCTGAGACTGGGTAATTTATAAGAAAAGTAAGTTTAATTGGCTCACAGTTCTGCTGGCATCTGCTCAGCTTCTGAGAAAGCCTCAGGAAACCACAATTATGATGGAAGGCTAAGAGAAGAGCAGGCATGTCAATGGCCAGAGCAGGAGCAAGATAGCGATGGGGGAGATGCCACACACTTTTAAACTACCAGATCTCCCAAGAACTCCCTCACGACTGTGAGGACAATAACAAGGGGGTTAAAACACTCCTGAGTAACCCGCCCCTATGATCCAGTCAGCTCCCTTCAGGCCCCACCTTCAACACTGGGGATTACATTTCAATGTGAGATTTGGGCAGAAATACACATCTAAACTATATCGGATAGATAATCTCTTATCAGATCCCTAGTTACTCTGTCTCAGACTTTCTACATGTAGTCAGAGAATATAAAACTTTAAGTAGCACTATGTCTGTTATTTTTTTCTTCTTCTTCTTCTAAAAAGAAAAAAAGAAACCATGATCTGCAGAAAAAATAAATTTGGTGTTATGAAAACTGCATAGATTTATAGCTGAAAAGTTCTAGTACTGCAGTAGCAACAACACCACCCAATGATCATGCTTTGGTTTCTAAATACTATATTTCCACAAAAGGAACAAGGATTCCTTAGAAAAGTGGCTGATTCTCAGAGGAGCAGGAAAAATGCACTGAGACTGGAGCATCTTGTACTGCCAGAAAGTAAGAAAAAAGAAGAAGAAAGAAGAAAGAAAGAGGAAAGAGGAAAGAAGAAAGAAGAAAGAAGATAGAAAGAGGAAAGAAGAAAGAAGAAAGAAGGAGAGGGAGAGGGAGAGGGAGTGGGAGAGGGAGAGGGAGAAGAAGAAGGAAGAAGAAGGAAGAAGAAGGAGAAGACGGAGAAGAGGAAGAAGAAGGAAGAAGAAGGAAGAAGATGGAGAAGAAGAAGAAGAAGAAGAAGAAGAAGAAGAAGAAGAAGAAGAAGAAGAAGAAGAAGAAGAAGAAGAAGAAGAAGAAGAAGAAGAAGAAGAAGAAGAAGAAGAAGAAGAAGAAGAAGAAGAAGAAGAAGAAGAAGAAGAAGAAGAAGAAGAAGAAGAAGAAGAAGAAGAAGAAGAAGAAGAAGAAGAAGAAGAAGAAGAAGAAGAAGAAGAAGAAGAAGAAGAAGAAGAAGAAGAAGAAGAAGAAGAAGAAGAAGAAGAAGAAGAAGAAGAAGAAGAAGAAGAAGAAGAAGAAGAAGAAGAAGAAGAAGAAGAAGAAGAAGAAGAAGAAGAAGAAGAAGAAGAAGAAGAAGAAGAAGAAGAAGAAGAAGAAGAAGAAGAAGAAGAAGAAGAAGAAGAAGAAGAAGAAGAAGAAGAAGAAGAAGAAGAAGAAGAAGAAGAAGAAGAAGAAGAAGAAGAAGAAGAAGAAGAAGAAGAAGAAGAAGAAGAAGAAGAAGAAGA